>NW_001809800.1:1765142-1924952 GCF_000149425.1 Meyerozyma guilliermondii ATCC 6260
ATAGGACACTACCCTTCTTCCTTGTGACGTGTGATCCTTGTTTTCTATGACATAGCGATCGTCAATCTCGTTGCTGAGGCCCATGAGTACTTTCAGTAGCGCTTCTGTAGTACCGATGATAGGTCGCATCAAAAGTATCGGCGACGACTTCGCTATTGCAGCCAAAGAGTCTGGCACATTGTCCGCACTAGCTATTTCCTCTTTGAGCTTAGTTAATGTGTTGCCCGTTGCACCAAGATTACGTCCCATACTTTGGTACGCCTTACGAATGCCTTCTCTGGAGGTAACTGGTTGGTTCGAGTACAAACTAGTCAACTTTTCTTCCTCTCCACCAGCTACTTCGGTATCGCTTTCAAGGGTTTCATCAAATGCCAATTCGTCTTCAACTGTAGCGTAAAGCCCACTATCTCCGATGTCGTAATCGACCAATGCATCATGAAGAACATCGGGGTCAAAGTCTCCACTCTCATCAATCTCTGCAAACAGATACGATCTCGGTTTCTTATGCATATCCTTATCTGTGGTTGCCCTCTTTTGTAGTAGTTGTGATTTGGCCATAAGATCAGAAGCTGCTTTCTTAGTGGTCACAGCATACAAAAACTTTCCCTCATCTTCATCCACAGACGCCAGTCGTTGGCGTGTGTTTCTAGCCAGCGCTCCTTGTCCTCCCAAATACTGTTCTGACTGCTCAAGCAATACCTGTGTTCCAGACGTTAATTTTGCACCCAATCTTAAAAGCTCAGCGGTGGTGGATTTTGCAAACGCAAATGTGCCCTTGCGTACACTATTTGCAAGCCTACCATCCTTTTTGTACTCAGCAATGGGAATTGCAACGAGGTCCTTGAAACTTCCGCCTAAACTTACGAAAGATTTGAGCGGTGAAATTCCCGACAATAGTCCTGCTAATTGCGTTTGTTGAATCACAGGTCCCCACACGCGACCCAAAGCCATCCCCAACTTCGGAATTCCAGGTATACCATACAATACGGTCCGTGGCAACTCCAAGTCAGAGCCATCTAGCACAAATATGTTCATGAACTCAGATGCATTTCCAGAACGCATGCCGGTGTAATCGATACTCTTCGGCTTGTAATCAAGCTTCAAACGAACCTGACCAAGGGAAAACTTTTGAATGTAAAGGATTTCATCTGGGAGGAAGGTCAAAACGAACATCACGAAAATCAAGAAAACGGTTCAAAAAGTCGAGGGTATCCTGATCAATGTACATCCTCAAAGGAAGAACTTCCAAATCAATCATGGCCTCGGTAGCGATAAGTGATGGGTCTGGTCGAACATTCACTAAATTTAATCGAGCCATGTGCGTTCCCTGTTCACGTTTTCCGAGGATGTTCATATAGGTCAAAAATTTGTTCCAGGTGGAAGATGGAACATTATCAACTATGTTACAGGTGTGCAATTTGAGGTCAATGGAGTTCATGAGCTCGTAAGGTCGACTCAGTTCGAATGGTTCGGTATTGGGGTCTCGTGTTGAAAACACTTTCACATCCGCTGAAACATCAAGAACCTCAACCATCATTTTATGGTGGGTGGACCGTCTTAGATGAAGATTCTGGTATGCCTTTAAGGAGCCTTTGGGAGTCGTTTTTTTTTTGTCTGTCAGCACCTGGTCATTGATTCTCGCAGCTAGATCATCAACATTGCCATCAGTAGGAACCGACAAATGTATTGATTTGTACAATGTTTCCTCAATAACTCCACCAGCGCCCGTTTCAAAGCTGACTCGGGGCTCTTGGTTTGTCAGATTAGTAGACGAGGAATTTGGTGCCGAATCATTTTGGCCGGCTTCAGATCTATCCAACTCTTGTTCAACTCGACGTATGGCGCTTTTGATTCCCTTCCGAGTCAGCTTCCAGTCATACCCATCATAAAGGTAAATCACGGCTTTTCCAAGATTCAAAGTCAAATCAATTTTGCTGGACTCAGAGGTCTCCTTTTTCACAGAAGAAGCGAAATGATCCTCCTGGATCAGAATACCAGAAGAAAGTTCTGAGTCGACGAGCTCCAACGAGCCGATTGCTTGATCGATTTGCAGTACTTCATCATCCGTTGCAAATGCTGCCAGCATATATTTCTCGTCAAGCATCGATAATAAGTTGATAGTTTCATTCGTCTTGACCTTACATTTTTCATGTTCTTGTAAAGATATTGGATCAGTCATATCGTTCAACAGTTGCGTTAGCGTATGAGCTGAATCTGCACACACTTCAAGCTGGAGCTCGTCGGCATTGACTTTGATTTCGAGCTTGGCGCCACCGCCTGGATTCTCAGCAGATGATACCGCCACATGCAAACTAGTAACCGTTCCAAGTGGAATGTAGCCTATGTCTGAAAAATACTCAAGAGGTCCCGGTTCTGAATGATACCCTTTCAGACTGGAATGGAACTTCTTCCGGTTACTAACATCGTCAATCACGTAAAGTTGAACTTCCTTCAAGGTGCTCTTCATGACAGTTCGACTATCGGCACATCGAACGTCGGAAGTGCATTTTTCGATGGAAGCAATGCATTTGCTCCGAAGTCGACCAGGATTGAATGCTAAGGCACAATCGTTGAAAGTCAAGTACAAATCAAATCTTTTCAGTGCATTTTTCGGCGTATTGGATGGATTCTGTTTTTCATTCGAGGACGATTGGGATTGAAACTTCTTTAGGAGCGAAACCCAAGAAGCATGATATTCAAGCTTTAAACGATTAAAATGGATATCCAAGGCACTCAGTTTGTCACGATTGCGGACATTGAACAAAATTAGTGGAGTCTTCACAGGAGATTCGAGCTCAGTAAAGTCAGACAACAAGTACTGAGAAGACTTATCTGGGGTTTTCCTCGCTGAAAGAAGTCGCAATACTGAACCGTGGATTTCATCCTTCGATTTGAAGACAAGAATATCATCGAGAAGTAGTTCGAGGCTGCCAAAAATGTCATCAAGCTCCAACAAAAATCTGAACTTTTCGATATGGAGACTAAAAGTAGATGCCATAGATCTAACATTTCCCATTAGAATGTTGGGAATTCCCGTAGCATTACCTCTCCTTCTACTTGAAGCATAGTGAGATACTGACATCGATAAGTCTGCCTTCGTCTCGAAGGAGGATTTTTGTGGGACAGACGAAGTATAATCTAGATTTTGAACCAAGTCACGAAACCTGTCGCTCAAAAGAGTAAGATGCGAATGCAGAATCAGCCCGGAAACCTTTGCGATGTTGATCGAGCTCGAAGAATCGACTGAAGTTGTTCGTCCTGCTGCCTTTGGATTATGGCCCGATCTAATGTAAGCCGTGAAACTCTTGCCAGCAGTTTTGTACTCAACTGATTGCATGGAAATGAGTGGAATGTCAGATCGTCCTTCGATTTGAATTGTCAGCACAATTCTATCTATCGTCATCCCCCCTCGCTTGCTGCTGAATGAGATGGGAAACACCATCCAACTCAAAGTTGAGATCTCATCAAGAACAAGCTCAAACGTAAAAGTTGCGGTTTGCAACGTCAAATCAGATTCTGAATCTTCGACTGGCTTGCTTGCTGCAGACATATGGCGAGCCGCCGATAGTTGCTGTGTAGCTCCTTGAACATCGCTCAAGACGTAGAAAAACCCAAGAAGACTCAGAAGTGACTCCGAATCCAACTTTATATGGCAGGGTTTTGACATCAAGAATGTAATTTCTCGTACACCCTTGCTTATAAAGTACTCAAATCTTAGGTCGGCTCTAGGTTTATCAGGTTTCCGATTGATCGAATCTGAACCTTCCCTGAACAGAAGTACATCACGAGTGGAACCCCCAGACTCAAAATAAATATGAATTTTTTCAACACCACCAAATATGAGTTCGTTATCGCGTTGCAGTATGTTAATATTGGAGAGCAGAAGTGCCATATGAGACGACGAGAGAAAGTTTCCTGCTTCGTCTAAAGCCGAGGATGTGCTTATTGCGATGCTTGATATATGCAACTTTTCGAAAAGAGAATTACTCGAAGACTCTTCGCTAGACATCTCATCATCGTCAGTATACTGAGGGAAACGATCGTTACGTGTTTTAAGATCCTGCTTTCGATATTGTTGATTGCGAAGCTTAAAGTTTCGGGTCAAAGAAGATAAGATTGCCACGACAGTGGCAGTGGCTGGAATTGTTGCAACCTTGACGTTTCCCACGTCAATATTAATATCCGAAATTGACGAAAGACCCTTAAATGTGAAGGAGAGGCTATCAATGTGAGCAATGGTGGTCTGAGTATTTCTAGAAAATGCTGTGGAGCCAGGAGCAGCGTTTTTGCTGAAGGAGCGAGAAGTAGCACTCATGTAGATGGAGCTGGCTTCATCATGGGTAAAAACCATACTATCCATGAGCTCTGAGCCCTCGTTTGAATCATTGGAGTTGTTGGAGTCGTAATCATTATCATCGTTTTCGCCTTCATTATCATCGCCTTCATTTTCATCGATTTCATCAATTTCATTATCATTAGTATTCGTTTCTTCGTCTTTTGCTTCTTCATTTCTTGACGTTTGTCCAGCAGACAGAGACTTATCGCCCGTAGGCATGCCTGGTTTTAGCGTAAAGACACTTATATCTTCGACTGATATTTGTCTTACACCATCTGTAGTCTTCATGTGAGCGGTGTGTAATTTGATAGCAATATCCACCTCTTCCAGAACAACTTTGATGACAAGATTCTTGATTGTAACCTGGAGCTTCTGAAGTGCTATCTCGACTGCCTTCGCCATGACGCCTCCAAGTGCTGATCGTTTCGTTTCTTGTTTGTCGTCTTCGTCATTTGCTGAGCTTTTAGCATCAATATCATGATCATTATCAGAGTCAATAACCTTGGAGTCACCCGAGTCATCTTCCACATCAGTATCATTGTCCTCATCGATTCCATCATCTTCCATCGTCTCCATCATACTTGCCAAATTGGCGGTGCTTTGTGCCAACGAAAACTGAACATCATGGTTGTCCAAACTCGGAGCTACAACAATTTCTATGTCACTTGCATCTATATTGACTCCTCCCATGACACCTCCGTTAAGTTCTAGCGTCCCTACTTGTCCATATCGAAGGTTAAAGCCTGGAAGTTTACCCATCTTCTCTGGATCAAGGGACACATTTCTTAACACGATATTGTTTAGAGACACTTCTTCCAAGTTGGGAAGGTCTATTTCCGAGAAGAGCGAGAGCTGCTGTAGTACATAGAGCAAGAGTCGCTTCTGGATGTTCTGGGGCATCCATTGCGGACTCATCTCCGTATAAGTAGTTAGTGAGTATATTCAAGTCAGCAAGATAAGATCGCACCCATGCACCACTTATCGGGACGAGAAGACAGAGAGGAAGAATAGAATGTAGTTGAAGTTGAGTCAGCACTGCTTAAGGATTGATGGCTGTATTATTATCGTATCTCATGAAATGTAGCTGGTTTGTGCTCTAATAGTGTGGCGGCAACTTGAACTATTGAATTATTTGCACCTGCCAAATGGGGTCGGGGTCCAGTCCAGTACTGGCTCAAACAATCGTACTGTAGTCCTTTGTCTTTTAGGAGAGTTTGAGATAACGTTGTTGGTCTTTTGGTTGTCTGTGACACCCAATATATCTTCTAAGCTTGGTGTGGAGTACTGGGCCAATTCTGCTTGTCGCTTGGCTTCCGCAGTCTGTTTCTGCATTTTCTCTTGAATTTCTGGCAGTAGCATATTAGTAGCCACAAATATCTGGTCTCGAAGAGAAAGTAGCTCAAACTTTTCTTGAGGCTTCAAGTTTTGCGTTCCATGTATAACCTTCTCCGAAATGTCCCATAGGCTATCCTTGGAGCAGCTTTGTACCATCAATTTCATAATTGCTTCACACCATTCACGTGCATGATCTGGCGGTACCCTTCCATTTGCAGCGGCATCCCTTACAGCAATCAAAACGTCCACCTGAAAGTCCAAGCCTAACTCTTCAAACAAGGGCTTATATAGCTTTGTGACTAGCGAATTGAACTTTTGTTTTTTCGATTTTGACTTATTGGCAAACATAAAGTTACCTTCAACTAGTGTTGTTGCTAACAACTTTGTGCTAGTTGATTTTAGAGCCTTTACAGCTGTCCAGTACTTTGAACCTGTATCGGAGGAGTTTCCAAACTTGTATATCATATCCAAGTTTTCTTTACGGATAGACTTATAGGTCTTGAGATGGCTTATTGTTTCGTCTCGTGTAGCTGTTTCCGATTCAGTTGGGATTGCGTCGCCGTTTGAAACGACAGGAACCAGTTCTATACCACTCCAGTAGTTATCAAATAGCCATGTTAGTGCTCGATTGCAAGCTATTCGCAGCATGTGGAGTGATGGAAGCAGCTCGTGAGTACCCATGTGCCGAAGCTCAACGAAAAAGCTCGGCAAGTTTAAACTCTTCGCCAAAGTATGGAGCGGAATGGCATAGTTGGATTGCTGCATCGGATCCAAAAGACCATTGACAAATCGAATAAGAGCCATGGCGTATGATAAACGAAGGACGTTCGTGTCAGGTGAGTCGTTTCCGTTATCTTGAAGGTGTACGGACGTTAATAATGCCGTCGACTCCAAGCCATGAGGAAGTTTTCCTCTAGTCGAAAGAGCTCTCACTCGCTTTATTGCACGCACCCTATCATCCTTTACGTCCAGAAAATCATAAAACCAGCCCTTTAGCTCCGAGAGGTCTGCGCTGGACCGATAACACACAATTGAGGGGTGTTTCATGCACAAAAACAATTCGTGTCTGGTGCGGCCATCATGAATCTTCGGCGATGATGTACTGTATACAAGCACACTTCAAGCCTTACCACACGAAGCACCCACCAGCCCTTCGGCTCCGCAGATTCGGACTTTACATGAATGTGGGGCAACATTGTTCTTCTGTGGCCCAATACTGTCAACTTTTCAAAATATGAACGTGCCCCACCTACCCCACACCAACCTGCATAGCACAAGGGTTTAACACCGCCCACGAAAATGCCGTGATGCCCAAAGCACAACATACGAACAAAAAGGGCGGCTTCTCGAATCCAACAAATCCGAAAAATTCAACTTTGCTGTTGGTGCTGTTTCCTCATCAAATCTCTTCCTTTTTTTTTACCTCGTAGCAAAGACTATTATCCACTTTTTCAATATTCCATCTTTACTCTGGATGGTTCAAAACAGTTTGACGATTTCCCGCCCTCAAGTGCTAAAGACCACACAATGAAGATGGGCAGCGTAAACAGTGGCGCATTCTATACATGTGAGACGTCACTCTATTTTTGCTCCCCACCTTTCGGACTTTGATACTATCACCGAGACCGGATTTTGCAGCATTTGCAACACCCATATATAACACAGATTGTACCATGTAATTATCACCAATGTCATCCATCCAATCTTATGGTAGCAAAAACGATGTGTCGCACGATTCAGAGAACATTGGCCGTGTAGAGGCCACTGGCGCTGGCGACGAGCTTATTAGACTCGGGGATAAGACGTACTATAAGCATGAACTCATGCTGGCATTCGGTGGTACTTTGAATGTAGAAAGGTACGCTCCTTATCCAAAACACCAATTTGCCAATGCTGCAGCCCTTGGACTTGCTGCCTTTGCCTTGACAACTTTTACTTTGGGATTGTACTATGCTGGAGCCATGGGAGTCAAGATTCCTAATGTTGTTGTATCACTCACATTTTTCTATGGTGGTATTGTTCAATTTTTGGCGGGAGTTTGGGAATTGGCCATTGGAAATACCTTTGCAGGCACGGCATTTGCAAGTTACGGGCCATTTTGGTTTGGATTTGGTTCCATTTTTATTGAAAGTTTCGGAATTTCTGAGGCTTATAAGGACGAACCGGAGCAACTTGCGAATGCAATTGGCTTTATGCTTGTGGGATGGTCCATCTTTACATTCTTGATGGTCTTGTGTACTCTCAAGTCCACAGTGATGCTTTTGGCTTTGTTTGTTACCTTGGATCTCACATTCATCATTTTGGCTGCGGCGAACTTCACTGGTAAAGCATCGTGCCAAACCGCTGGCGGTGTCATGGCAGTAATCTCGGCGTGCTGTGGGTTCTATAACGCATTTGCGGGTGTAGCAACACCTCAAAACTCGTACATCAGGGCCAACCCAATCGCACTTCCTGGTTAGGTGTATAGTTCGACAGCCGACCAAAGTTGTTGTGCTTCGAAAGTAATATTTGGTTCTAGTTTTCGCAATTGTAGACTCTGGGAGTTTGCTACTTCTCCAGCTATCACGTTGGTGTAGGGAAATTTCAGATGATAAAGGAGTTCATCCATGGACCGATCGGTAAAATCATCTTTCAGATCGCCGTTGCAACTAATGAGAACAACTCCAACAAGAACACCACTCAAGCCCACTAATACCCAAAGAAGCTGACTCACGGTCATTCTATCGTGAAGAAGCTGATTGAAAAGCAAGTCGTTGATCAAATTTATGAGGTTGTAAACCAAAAAACAGAGCGGGTAAAGGATAGTGGTCAGGATCTGGGCAAGGCCAAGATTGAACGCGGCGAGTTGACAACCAATGATCGCTAGCATGAACACAAGAAGTAGGTAGGGCGTGGCACCACCAGCAAACAAGGAGCGGCCAGCGCCCAGAGGGTGATTCCACAAGGAAGCCACCACCACATCGAGAATTGATTTGGCAAAAAGAAATGTATGTGCCGTCAATGAGCCGGAGATGAGTCCATAATTAATGCCCTTGATGAACAGGTAGCGGCATATGAGCGGGAAAGTTGACTTTGTTCGTTTTTTGCGGGAACTCAATATTTTTTGCCGGGTTGTCAATATAGAATTGATCATCAATAGAAGACCCATTACCACAAAAGTAGTTATAAACCAAGAGCCAAACGACAGCGCCGTCAACTTTTGAACCACCTCCTTAAACCTATGGGCCGGCAGCAGGTCCTGGGGTGGTAACGGAGGAACATTTCCATGGTAAGCGATCAAAAATGCTCCCAATGCTATGACCACCGTTCCCGTCACCAACTTGTAAGTAAATCGTTCACCCAAAAACATACAGCCAAAAACTGAGTTGAAGATAAGTCCAATGCTCTGGAGCGGTGATAGTATAATCAAAGGAAGGGTGGTTATTTGGATCAACGAGCCCAAAACGTTGGTGACAATGAATAGGAAGAAACCTAGAAGCCACATATTTCGCTTTCTCTGATGGCTATGAGCATGTTGATTTGATATAAGATGAGATTTGCGTTGCAACGTAATTCCAAATGACTGAACAGCGGAAGAAATCACCGCTACCGTACAGCCAATAACGGTTTGTGGTGGAAGCATGATAAACTAGATGGCAGCCGCAGCACGACGTGTTAAGTGTGGGGTCTGCCTGCAGGAACACGGAACACATGCAGGACTTTTCAAAACAGACGCTCGAAAACGGTTCTATTACAAGCTCATGGAGTCTGCCATCAACCACATCATATACAGCCTTGAAGGGCAGCTGTGGGAGGAGATCTGTGCTGGCGTAATCGAGTTGAATGACTTTCTAGCTCTGTTAGTTCCTTATGTCGCCACGGCTCGGAATTCTCTGACAAAGCATCCTAGTTTGGCGCGTTTTCTAGCACTTCAAGACGGGTTTCAGCACAATTTAGCTTCTAGATTGCTTTGCGTGTACCGATATACAAAAGTGGACAATATTCAGGGCGAAAAATATATGGAAACAATCTTAATGACCAACAGATTGCTTCAAGGATTGCTCCTACTCCATCCAGATTCACGTCTGGTGTTCTCCAGCGCTTCAAATATGCAGTGTGTGCTTCAGTTTGTCGGTAGGAAAGACCTTCCGCTGGGGTTGATGGTACTGTTCGTGTCTACACTCATCCATATTCTTCTCAAGAATTCCAAGAATATGCGCCAGTTCGAGCAATTGAACGGCTGTACTGCCGTCATTCAGCACCTAGCACTCCTGTCGCTCACCGAGGCACCCCAAGAACACCTGCAGCAGCAGGAACTCAACTTCAAAATCATCGAATTTCTTTTGTTCTATTTCATCGACGAGTCTCCTCTCCCGCCACCCCGCCTATCCACCGCGCAAAAAATTGAGCTTTTCCGACCGGGGTTTTCCCACATTGACGTCCTCGTTCGAAATTTGGACGATCTTCGTGCTGTTTGATACCCAGAGCCTCTTGCCTGGTTTCGACATCCATGCACCACAAGCATGCCTGCATTTTCTCCGCGACTCGTTGTATTTTCAAACATGTACACATACATGGAGTACCTCCCAAAAATGTTTCTTCCATGCCACTAGATGGAACGAAGATAACATATATTCCAATATAACCGCATCTTCTCATGCCTTGCTTGAATTTCTGGTTCCTTCAGGCCTAAAAATGGATGTTTCGTCTCGGTCTTCGCCGAACCTGGCATCTTCTTTCACCTTATCAAACCACCATTCGCTCAATGGATCACTAGCATACATGTATTCGTCGACACAACTTAAGGGTACTCCTGGAACGCGCCGAATTCCTCTCCAGGACGCAATTGCTGGATTCAAAATTGTGGAGCCCAATGAGATGCGACCGAGCGCATCGGGCACCATTGCTCCATCTTCGCTCTTATATGGCCGAATGTACTTTCCTGGCGCCGCGCTCGAGGCAATGGTTATACGGCGGTTTTCTCCACACACCCAATTGCTCATAAAGTGTATTCATAATCCTCAACTTGACAAAAACGGAACTTTAATTGCATACTTTCAAAAGAATACCCAACGGTACTCTCGAGAGGTAATATACTCCACCAATGATGCATTGGTGGGCTTCAGAGGCCTATACAACATCGGTTCAACACCCTCATGGTCGCCATCTCCTCCCAATTTCGACCGTTCGGTGGTGTCTGTTGGCGCCGAATTGTGGTACGCAGCACGCACCATGAGCCCAGGACTCTCGACGGGTCTCCGCTACTCCACTCGCTCAACATCCACAGGGAAACCGTTGACCATGACCCTTGCATGCAATCCCATTTTGGGGCACATTTCCTCCACTTACACGGTAAAGACATCGGTTGCGTCTACATTTTGTTCTCGCTACGACTTTAATCTTTTTTCCTACGCCAGCAATTTGTCATTGGGGTTTGAGCTCTTTAATTTCGATAAAAATGCTGCAGTGGAACGGAATCCACAATTGCCAACTCCAACTACAAATCCCTCGGCTTCAAAGCAAAACCTAATTAACCCCATACGAGATCACAGCTATTACCAAACGACCCCCTCCACTAATGCGACAACATACCAGTCGTCGCAAACCATATCTGACTCGTTTCAAAAGCTCGTAAACCGCTCGGAATTCTCCAGCGTTGTTAAAGTATCTACCAGCTTAAATGATCGATTAGTCCGTTTGCTCTGGGAGGGCCGCTTCAAAGACTTTTTAGTCAGCAGTGGGGTCAAAGTCTCGTTGAACCCCGCCACAAACGCCGTGGAACTCAATCGCTTCGGTATAAGCTTCTCGTATGCTTCTTGATGTATAGACAGTATTGTGTGCAGGTCTCACATAATGAATTTTCAACAACATTTTTCTCAAACTTGTAGCCATAACCATGCACAACAACGAGCTCTATGGGCTTTTGCGTAACTCGAGATTGGCACAGGTGGCTACTCCTCTTAGCAAAAAGTTGCGAGGTGAGTCCCATATCCCCACCCATCAAATAATATACACCCCAAAGTCATCGGCTATTCGGTCCAGTTTTGGTATTAAGACCCAACTCCCCAAACAAGTTGGGCAGTCCCATATAGTATTCAATGACATCGACAACCCCAAGAACATGCCGGATGTGGAGAAATATTCAGGAAAATACTACAACAGACTCAAATTTCAGGAAACTGGAATGGTGGTGAAAAATTACCAAAACGAGTCCAACCCTCTTTTTCCCTCGAGCACAACAAAATCCACCACATCCAACAAGGTGGACAGCATATTGGCATCGTTCAACTTGAATGACAACGCCACAACCGCCGATGTGACCAGGTTGCTTTCCAAAAACCCAGAATTGAACAAGAGATTTCAGCAGTGGCTCTTGAAAAACAGCCCCAGACTGCTCTTATCCAAGCCTCTTCGTTACTCGGACTTGTTACGTAGATTCTTGAGCTCCCAGAGTGATATTGTCAGACAAGAGCTTCAACTCAACGATCTTGCACGTCCCTATGGTAAAGCTACTAGCAATGCTCCACGCACCAAGATCCAAGGAACAGGAGGTTTTTCATACGCCCAGAAAGGTAGACTCACAAACTCTCCTAATGGAGTCAAGTACGGTGTGATTGCTCCCGGAAGAATGGTGGGCGATCGAGAGGCTGCTATTGGAGGATTTGTTGCAAGTGTCAATGACAGAACTACTTTATTGCAACATAACTACTCTAGAAATTTCCCAGGAAAACACTCGAGACAGTTTGTTATGCCCTTCAAGTTGAATGAGGCTGAGATCACCGGCAATGGATCTGTCAAGATGTATGCTGACGGAGTCAAGGTGGGCTCATGGATGCAACGCACTAATGCTGGAGAATACGGCGAGCGCAACTACGAAGCGTCGAATCCCAACTTTGCGTCTGCTTCCATGAGAAACAGAAACGAAAACGTAAAGCTCGAGACGCTCTTGAACTTGATGGGAGCAGGCAAAGGCAAGTAAAAAGTAGAATGACTTTACAAGTAAATAAAGTAGAATAGCTCTATCTGTATATACATATTATTCGGCTTTTTTGATGGGATCAGCTTTCATCAACTTTCTCTTTTTAAGACCCAGAGTCGTGGTTCCTGAACCAGACACAACGATTCCGTTCAACTTCTTTTCTTCCTGATGGAGCTGTACACGGATTTTTTCCGCTAATGCCTCATCTTGCTTACCATCCACTTGATACCAAAGATAGTAGTTGGACGTTCTTGTGCCTGTCTCAAGTATATGCTTCATCTTTTCCTGTACTTTCTCCACAGGATTCACACTGTTGGCCACAATAGGAACAAAACGGGTGGGTACCTTGTGAATGGTAAACGACATAGCGGTGTATCGAATCTCGGGCTCTGTAGGCATCTCTGGCTCTTTTGGAGGCCGTGGTTTCTGAGGTGGAGGAGCCCTCTTTCCTTTCTTTCCTCTTCTTGGAGGAAGTCTTCTTGTGGGCGCAGGAGATGAAATTTCCATAGCTTCTGATGTGTTTTCGTCAACGGTTTCTGAAGCTTCCTTTTTGACTGGCTCCTCAGAATCTTTCGTCGCAATGCTTCCTTCATCGTCTTTCGACTCATCTATGGGCTGGCTAGTTTCTGTACTTTCGGTTTCTTTGTTTCCAGTTTCTGAGTTTTCAGTTTGTTCGACAGCTTTCTCTTTGTCATTATCTTGCTCAGTTTCTTTCATTTCTACGTCGTCATCTTCTTTTTCTATCTTCTCGTCGTCCTCCCGTTGCTTTTCTTCTGCTTCCTTTCTCGCTGCTTCCTCCTCTTCTGCTTTCTTTTTAGCGTCCTCTTCCTTCTTTTTCATGAAATCTTCGTATTCCTTCTTTTTGGCTTCATATTCGTCGACCTCTTTTTGATTGTGTACCCAAAGAAAACTGAACAAAATATCCTTTTCGTCAGCCTCGATGTTCTCCTTTGTTTGAGGAAGCACTTCGGCGATGGCATCCTTGGGAAGCGCATAACGGACGTTGGAGTTTTCTGCAAACTCAAAGAGAACAGTAGCATCTTTAACATACTTTTCCTGAAATGCTGTGAGTTTTTGGTCTCTTGGTACCTTTGGTTTTCTGTCACGAACTGCTCCCGATTTTACGTACCTACCATTTTGAAAGTAGTTGGGAAATAAATAAGCATGGTGTGGTTGTGGCCCCATTTCCCTAGCTCGCTGAATATAGCCTTGGAATGTCATAATTTGCTGGGGAGAAGCATTACCCAGAGCAACGATTTTCATGAGAGAATTTAACGATGCATCAACTCTAGCAATCGCATTCAAGTTGGCAATCATTATAGTGTTCTCTACCGATTGCATATTCGAAGGATCACTTCTAGGTGGAGGAGCCCGAACAGTAGGGGGTGAGATTGGTCTGGGTTCGACCTGCGGTGGCTGGGAAGTTGATGGCTCACTGGTCTGGTTTGGGGCCGGAACATTACTTCCATTGGAAGTTGTTCCCACTTTGACTTGGGGACGGGCAATTGGGACTGTTGGAGGGGGAATGTGATTCGCTGGGGAAGTTGAAGGTGAAGTTGTATCTTTAGTAGGAACCTTTGTTCTCAGATTCGTTAGGGTGATTCTCTGACGAGGAGCAGAACTGACAGTTGGCGGAGTGGTGGAAGGCTCAACTGGTGGTGTATTAGATGGTGGCAGGATATGAGATGATGAGTTTGTAGGTTCAGTGTTTTTAGTGGATGTTGCGTCTTTAGTGGACAATGCTTCTTTAGTCGATTCTGTGTCATTTGGATTAGTCGATGGTTCTGGTGCAGAGTTCGATTGTGTAGCGGGTTGAGGTGCTGGTGTGGATTTAGATACATGGGAGTTTTCTTTTCCTGTGTCCACTGTAGCACTCAGCTTGTCTTCACTATTCTGTGGTACAGTAGGAGGCTCAGAATTGGGTTCAGGTGCTTTCAGTATTTGTGGGGCTACAGGCGCTGGCACTGGTAAGGGTGATGGCCCTGGATGAGAGCTTCCGGATGGAGTTGAAGTTGTAGGTGCTGGAGTAGATTCCTGATTCAGGTCCTTTCCCTCTTCCTTTATATCCTTATCTTTTTTCTTCTTTTTCTCTGACCTTTCGTCCTTGGCGATGAACATGCGTATTTCGAACGTATGGGGTCCCAAGTCCAAGGTTCCGTCACACAATTTTACCATAACGTCCCTGGCACTCACATCTCCTAACAATATGGGTTGTCGAGCATCGGAATTGGGGTCGTTTTGTACTTTTTCATAATATTTGGAATCCTGTGCTGCCATCTTCTTGGCGTAGGCGCTCTGCTTTATCCAGTATAATGCAAACATAGGACCCTCATAGACGTAACAATGGCGTGAACGGAGTAAGGACAAGTACAAAACTCCGGTATCTTTGACGGTTAATGGGTTTTTGAATACCAGCTCATACGATCCTGGTTCGTTGTAGCTGACAGGAAGATTCGCTACGAGATCAAAAGGACGATTTATAGACTTTGCAAGTGCCTTCTGCTGACGATCGATTTCCTCTCGAGTGGCAGTCGTAATACGACGGCGCATACGCGGTGGCATGATCGTTGGTGGCTGTTATTAATGGTGAAAATAGTGTATCTAAAACACCGATTTGGTGAGAATGGTGCGTGCTACATGCAGTGCCAAGAGGTAGTACGCAGGCATACGGTTGCGAAAAGACCCCGGGTAGAAGGTGAGTTGTGATCTAATTAACAGGTGCCTTTCATTCTCCCTTTTTTTCAAAGTATACTTATCTGGTACTGACAAATGGTGTGTATTTTTATGCAGCTCGATCGTAATTCATGCAATCGGCAAATGCTCTATAGTACCTCGTCAAGGCAGTCGAGACCCTGATTGAACAATCGTATCATCGTATCCAATTCATTTATCAATTTGTGTCGAGGAGTCGAGTCAATAAAGAACTCAGCAGAGATGGGTGGAATAGCAGGAAAAGTGCGATTACTTGTTATAGCCGGTGATACAGACACTGGTGGAACAGCACCGCTAAACGATCCAGAAGTGGCTCGATTCATAGCTGGTGGAACTGAAAGCAGGTGACTTTTTTTGCGTACATCTCGCTCAGTTTCCGTAACCGGAGTCATTGACACTGAACCATTCATCGCCAGTGCCGGTACTCCAAACTGGTTGACTTCACCGTCAAAAGATGTGTTGAGATTGGGGAGATTGGAGTAGTTTGTAGAAGGCAAAGGCATTTGTAAGTGCCATCCAGGTCTACGTTTGGTAGTACCGGTTGAAGCTTGCTGCTGAATAGGTTGCGCCGAAGACTGCGGTTGGGGTTGAGTTGGATGTTGTTGTAGTTGGGATTGAGGTTGGGATTGAGGTTGGGATTGAGGTTGTTGGGGCTGTGGTTGAAGTTGTTGGTGTGGTTCCTCCCTCTCCTTTTCTTTGCTCAAGTTTATAGGTTGCAATAACGGATTGGTTGTATGTTGAAGGGCCTTCATTGATTTGGAGGGTGGACTATGGTTAGCACTGGCAATGTGCGAAGATTGAGAAGGAGACATAGAAGTCATAGTATGAGGAGGTGTTTGCGGTGCGGATGGCACATGAGGAACGGAAATGGACGAGGTGCTGGAACCAGTATTGGATATGGTTTTTTTGCGCGGTCTGTTTGAAGGTGAACCACCTGTTGAAAATCGAGAATCTAGGGATGCAGACGCAGATTGAGAATGGTAAAGTGGAGGTGGCTTGTTCAATAGCTTTGAGGTTGGCGTCGAGCTTGTGTTGGGTTTATTGTGATGCGGAAGATTATCCATGTCAGGAATCTCGATGGTGGGAGAGTCTGCAGAGGGAAGCTGGATTGTGGTGGGCGGTTCAATTTCGGGCTCATCAGAGTCTTGGAAGAGCAGCATCAATGATTTTGGAGCGGTGGTGGTTTCGGCGATGGAAGAAGGATTGGTACTATTGTGGTCATTTCGCAGTTGACGAGCGGTGACAGTGCCTAGCTGGGTAGAGGTTCCTGCCTCTGTACGCATAGTGGTCTGTTCGTCGCTGTTGTAGGAGTCCCAATTGACATCGATGTCGTTCTCAACAATATATTCTTTGCTGCTCAACGAGTCAAAGTCCCATTTGACCTGGATGCCCTCGGCTTCACTGATGCTTCGCTCGTCATCTAGTCTCATAACAGACTCTCGCAGAGAATGCAGATCGCGCCAAAGAAGGTACCGAGTGATGATCTCCTTGAGAATCAGAGTTGGGTGCGACCGGTACATTTTCACAAGTTTACACTTGAACAACTCTTCAGCCATGGGTCTCTCTTGCGGGTTTTCGTCAAGACAAAGAGCCACTGCCTCCTTGAGAGCCGGAGAGTATTCACGGCCTTCTAATCGAGGTGGAGTCAGTTTCAGGATCAATTGCATTGCCCACAGGGCATCTTTATCACAATATGGTGGGTTCCCCGTGGCAAGCTCGTACAAGGTTATACCTAGAGACCATATATCTGCTTTGACGTTGTAGGTGTCGCCTTCTCGAATCACTTCTGGAGCCATCCAGTACGGTGTTCCAGCCATGGTGGTGCGCTTACTGGCGGTCAGACTGATGCGAGCAGCCACACCAAAGTCACACAATTGGACATTTCCTTCGTTCGTAATAAGCACATTGGCCGACTTCAAGTCTCGGTGGATTACTCCTAATTTGTGAACCGCTTGAAGAGCCACCAAAAGTTCACGTAGTACCACTCCAATGTACTGCTCTTCAAACACCCCCAGCTTCAAAAGCGTACGAATCAGCCCTCCAGCACAGTAGTCCATGATGATCCACAACTTTGTGTCCACTAGGAACGACCCGTAGTAGTGTGTGACATTGGGAACTTGTTTTATTTCAGAAAGAAACTGAATCTCCTGCTGGACTTCTGCCACTTCTTCAGGCTCCGTGTCTAGATTAAGTACTTTTATGGCCACCACATGTTTTGTGGTCTTGTGGTAACCTTTGTAGACGACCCCAAACTTCCCTCGTCCAATAACGTCGGTTCGTTTGTACATGACGAATATTCGGTTGTATGTGGCTATAAACGGAGTGCCCCAACACCGCGCGCACTCGATCTGATCGAGCCAGTGCGATTTCGCATCCGTGCACCCGCGATATTGAGTCACCAGTGGAGCTCGATACTACACGATGCGTAGTGCTACCGTTTGCCGCAAGACCAACGAAACCAATATCCAGATTGCTCTTTCGCTAGATGGTGACTATGTGCAGTTAGAAAAAAGCATTTTGGACAAGAATCATGAAAAGTCTACTTCTGATAACAAGGCACCAGTCATCTCTGTTCAGACTGGAATAGGCTTTCTTGACCATATGCTCCATGCTCTCGCCAAACACGCTGGGTGGTCCCTCATCGTAGAATGTGTCGGAGACCTTCACATAGATGACCATCATAGCGCCGAAGATGTTGGGTTGGCTTTAGGAATGGCGTTCCATCAAGCCTTGGGCCATGTTCGTGGAGTCAAGCGTTTTGGTAGTGGTTTTGCTCCATTAGACGAAGCACTCAGTCGAGCTGTTGTCGACTTGTCCAGTCGTCCATTTGCAGTTGTGGAACTTGGCCTTAAACGAGAAAAGATCGGAGACTTATCGTGTGAAATGATTCCTCATGTCATTGAAAGTTTTGCTCAAACCGCCGCCATAACCGTTCATGTAGATTGCCTCCGTGGCTTCAACGACCACCACCGTGCCGAGAGCGCTTTTAAGGCGTTGGCAGTAGCTATAAAGGAAGCCATTTTGCCGACTGGAAAGGATGATGTTCCCAGTACCAAGGGAGTGTTATTTTGACTATTTATTGAAAAAAAGTGGACGATCCATGCTACGCTGCTACTGCTACATTGCCACACATGCTACATTTGCTAATTTACATTTGCTACTTCATTTGCTAGTTCTGCTACTTCTTAAGTCTACTTTTCGCTTACATAACCTCATGGCTCATCGCTCATCGACAATCAGATCAACTCTCCACAATGTTTACAAGACGGTTTAGCACATCCTTGTGTCGACAAGCAAAAACAGTTTCTCGGAATTTACCCACAGAAAAGAAATCTCCCAAGCCATGGGAAGTCAAGAATATTTCTAAAGACGAATTTTTCGGCCGCAAGTATGGCTCGATATCTGCAGAACAACGTCAGAAACTTAACGACAAAGTTGCTCGGCAAAGACGAGCCAGAGCCGAGCGGAAAGAAGCCGAGTACTCCAGTCAAAGGGAGTCGTCTCGCGAAACCACTTCTTATAGACCTACAGGAATGAGCCGTAATCCAGTGTACGAGTACATTTATGGTACCCATCCTGTTCTAGCAGCGCTTACTGGGGGTAAAAGAGATTCTTTCAATAGGCTATTTGTCTTCAATCCGAAGGAGGGAACCTCGCAAATTCTTTCACAGGCAAAAAAACTCGGAATTTCTATTGTCACCAAACAGAGCAAAGGTGATATGAACATTCTTGCTGACAACGGGGTCCACAATGGAGTAGTTTTGGAGACCAAACCATTGGAAATACCGTTTATTCATGAATTGGGGGTATGTGACCCAGAAGCTGAAGAATACGATGTTTCAATTACGAATGAAATACTTAATTCTCAAACTCCTTATACCCACAAGTGTCAACGTGAAGCTGCTTATCCTCTTGGGATTTACTTGGATGGCATCACCGACCCCCAGAATTTGGGTGCAATTGTGAGAACAGCATACTACATGGGAGTTGACTTTATTGTGGTTCCAGAACATGACACTGCTCGTTTAGGACCAGTGGCTGCGAAAGCAGCAGCAGGGTCTCTCGATTTGATGAACATTTTCCAAACATCTGATAGTCTTGGGTTTGTGGAAAGAGTGAGAAGAAACGGCTGGAACGTAATTAGTACCAGCTCTCAAACCTCGGAATCTTTGCAACAAGATCAAAAACTGAAACACCAAAAAGTGCAGCAACAACTCGGCACCAAATTCATCGACCCATCAGAGTTATCTACTATTGCCAACGAGTCACCAGTTCTACTTGTGATGGGCTCAGAAGGTGCTGGTGTAAGAACTCATCTCCAGCTTCGTTCTGATTATTTGGTTGGTTTGAGTAAAGGAAGAGAAGACGAAGGTATAGTTGACTCGCTCAATGTCAGTGTTGCTTGTGCATTAATGGTAGCCAAGTGTACAGAAAAGGTGTGAGAGAGAATTCAGTTATTAACTGATTCCATCGTAATCAGCTCATCTCCCAGTACACCACGCCCAACATCCCCGCAGTGCCTGTGATTCTCATCGCACATTAAATATATTCCGCGGCCAACCGCGCCTACCCTGAAATACCTACGAACATGCACTTGGTAGTGGTGGTCCATGGACTATGGGGTAACTGCTCCCAGATGAACCATATCAAGGCGGAACTTGAAAAATATCATCCTACAAACACGATAGTATACACTACTGGAACCCATGCTGGGTACCTCACTTACGATGGAATCGATGTCAATGGAAAGAGAATAAGAGACGAAATAGTGGCGGAAACTGAACGCTTGGAAACTACCGGAACATCGGTGACAAAGATATCCATCATTGGTTACTCCTTGGGTGGTTTGGTGTGTAGGTATGCCATTGGTCTACTCTACCACGAGGGCTATTTCGACAATATTGTTCCCGTCAATTTCGTCACTTTTTGCTCTCCTCACGTTGGAAGCTTGAACGCCAGTATAGGTATTCGTGACAGGATCTATAACTACTGTGCTCCTTATGTCTTGGCAATTACAGGTTCCGAGCTCTTTCTTAAAGACAATACCTATGCCAACACTGCCATGGGAAAGTCAAATGTGAACAAGTTGCCGTTGCTCGTATGGATGGCAGAGCCAAACTCGTACTTTTACAAAGGTCTCCAGATGTTCAAGCATCGTGCTTTGTACGCTAACACCATCAATGACAGACGCTGTAGTTGGTACACTGCGTCGATCTCGGCGCTCGATCCGTTCAATTCGATGGTCAACGAGAATACCAGTGCCTATCTGTTTGAGTATATGGAGAACTACGCACCCACCGTCTTGGACATCTCGAAACCGATAAACTTTCAAAAGATTCACCACAATTCGTTGTACAAATCTGGCACAACATTTTCTCGGTCAATCTTGAAAAGGCTCCGGCTCGTCAAAGTCGTGCTTAAAATGATCGTTCTTGCTCCAGTCCTAGGTATTTTTTTCATGTGCAATTCCGTGTGGGAAAGAATCAAACTTCATGTGAGAGTCAGGTCTTATTTACGAGACCACTCTTCAGTATTGTCCACCATTAAGGAATCGTTACCTCAACCACCTGAGAACGATCAGGCAGCAAATGAAATAGCTCGCGACACCTGCCATGAGTCTTTCTTTTACTCGTTCGAAACTTACCTTGCGAGCCACTTTAAAGACCAAACAGAAGTTTTCGTCGACAATGTGTTCGATGCCGTTAATACAGAGCGGTACCACGACTATACCTACTCAATCACCACCGCCAAGGGCAAAGGTACTTCCACCCCAAAAGGCATAACGAGATCGATCAAACAGATGGATGAAGACGAAAAACAGGCACTTTTGGACAACTCTATTATAAATCTTGAAGGGCAAACTCTTCTGGACTTTAGAGTTCGATTGACCAATTCACAGCTTTATATCGTAAAGCATCTCAATGATCTAAAGTGGGAAAAATACCCTGTAATTATCAGAAAGACAAAGTTGGCACATGCGGCTGCAATTTATAGACTTGACATTCCCGCCTACGATGAAGGAAAGGTGGTGGTACGTCATTTTGCCAAAGAGGTGTTCAAGGACGAGTAGTATTTATGAGTTTGGAGTTCAATAGATATTTATACTGAGTAGCATCTTTTATTGGCTCATTATCTCAATGTGTCTTATTTTCATGTTTAATTGTCACTATCAAATATATTGCACCACCTATATCAATTCTACATAATTGGCCGGGAAGATTCCCGTAACTCCGTTGTTGCGTCCCGTCCACCAGTCGTCGGTGGTATCAGACTTTTTCAAGATATCAATTACATCACCCTTCTTGAACGCCAAATCTCCGCTCTGTTCTCCCTTAAACGTGAACAAGGCAATTGCTTGTGTGGAATTGGCCTTGGCACTGCCACCAAAATTAGGTTTAGTAGTATCAGCAGGACGAGCAGGACCCCCACTAGATATGCGAGTCCCACCAAGACGTGACCCCAAACGATCCACATCTCTGTTGTCGTAAACGTCGTCTTCCCATCCCGACCGTGAAGCAGACGCTTTGCGAGACATTCTGTTGGTGGAACCCCGCCCAGAGGTACGAGATGTTCCGTAATCGTCATCTGAATCGGAATAGTCTGAGTCGTACCTGCGACTGTTGCCACGAGCGTAGGAGTTGTTGCGCGAGCGTGGAGGGGAGCCAGAAGTGGTGGAAGAGAAATCATCAGGAATATCATCGTAATAATCGTCATTGTAAAAGTCGTCGTCTTCGTAGGGAGTTCGATTGCTGAACGCCCGGCTTTCCAATACTCTCATTAACGAGTCACACGCGGGAGGGACCTCGACACGGCCCGCCAAAATTTGTGCTGCTTTACAGTTGTTGCCGTAAAACTTTCTGTTGGCCTCTCGACGCTCAAGGATGGCTGAACCCTCGAGAGAAACTCCGGCGAAAAGGCCCTTAGTTTTCGAATAAGCAAAGACCGCCGAGGCACTTTTCAACGACGCCGTACCTGCTGCCTCTGCGTTTCTTCCGAGAGGTCCTGCTGCCACCGAAATATTGGTACCCAAGGTCACCGACCCCATTTGAGCAAACGAGTCTACAGCAGCCTTGGAATTGAGAATAAACACAAAATCTGTGAGTTCGGCACCGATCTGGCCTCCCACTCCGGCTCCAGCAGTGACAATTGCCGAAGGAGCAGACCACGAACCGTCGGGAAGACGGGCGACAATCACACCGGAACCGGCACGTCCAGAAAACAAAAAACCAGCTTTCAAAACGGTGATAATGGCAAGACCTTTGGCATTTTTAAGCACATGAGGAGGAATGATATCGTCAGGACCTGCGATTTGATTGGGCTTTACAAAAGAAGCCAAAACTTTTGCTGCTTTTCTGAAGTTAGTATGCCAAGAAGTGATGAAGAAAGTGAATTATTAACGTAAAAGCTCGGTTCAAAGTTAGCCAAGAATATAAACCAGCTAGGCTTGTTCCGAATACACTACATACTTCGATTCGCTTCGCAAACTGCGAGGAATAGGATTATTGATACCCATGGAA
Source organism: Meyerozyma guilliermondii ATCC 6260 (assembly GCF_000149425.1). NCBI lineage: Eukaryota > Fungi > Ascomycota > Pichiomycetes > Serinales > Debaryomycetaceae > Meyerozyma > Meyerozyma guilliermondii. The sequence continues at coordinate 1,788,001 of NW_001809800.1, forward strand.
ATACGGAGTAATGATGGCGAAGTGTATACGAATGACACAAAACCGGAAGCGCTGGGGATCTCGGGGCTGTATGCACACCCATGATTGCGAGAGAAGAAGGAGCAGTAAAAGAGGAAGGGGGAAGAAAGTGAAGTATAAGAGAATCAAGGAACAGGTAAGAAAGTGTAGACATACATTATCAGCTGCTTAGTATTATGGGTATGGTTTATGTGAGATAATTGCAATTGCACTACTTCGTTGCATTATTTGTAATATTCATTCACCCTTCCAAAGGCTAAAATTGAAGTTGGTTTGAATTTGAAGGTACCACCTCTAATACGCCTCTTGGTTTATTCCATACTCTAATTCAGGTGAATTGACCCCGCATTTATTTTATACCCACAAAAAATCTTATAGCTATCAGGCTCCGTATTTGAGATATATGGCTACTTCTTTGTTCAGTTTAAAATGATCCCAGTTTGTATTCAGAACACGGTGGATAGCTATTTACTCAATTGAATTAAGAATCTCTTCGTTAAGCCAAAAACACTGAAACGATTGATTACTGATTATGGAACTTTGCCATAAAACCGCCATGCTGCAAATCTGTAGAGCGGTGCAACATCCTGGAAAATATTCCAAAACCATTCCTAAATAGTATACTAAAAATATGATTCAATTATTTAGGTTCACTTGCTTTCCATGGTCAATTGCAACCGGTTTATTGTGCATTTTATAGTTTGTGAAAAAAATAGTTGTGAAAAAAATGGGGCGAGCTGGGAATTGAACCCAGGGCCTCTCACATGCTCAGCTTTCTCAAGCAAGCCCAAAGCGAGAATCATACCACTAGACCACACGCCCGAATGTGGTATGTTTTTTCCCCTGTACATTGAACACAAAACGCGAGCGGCCCATTTCCTCCCCACTCTGTTCTTTGCGAATCTTATTATGCGCGACTTGCCCTATTCAATCTCTTCGAAGCTAAGCGTACTGCATACCGCCTCTCCCGCGTACCGTCACGAAAAGATAGAAACGATATCGTAGCAAGACAAACTAAACGAGGGTATACTCGATCCATCAGCAAAACTGCAAATAATCATTTATCCCGCGCAGTTCCCTCGTCTTTGAATATTTATAAATCATACAGCTTTTGATTTAATCTCGAAAATCTTTACCCGCAAGGTTTTCCTTCTTTGTGCTGCCACTCAAAACACAACCACCGGTACGTAGTTGCAATAGTCCCACACTCGTTATCATGGGTGCCGTGTGTAGTTGTTTATCTCCTCGCCACGATGAGAAATATCTGCCATTATTATTGGCCGACAATGAAAGAGAGGCCATTAGTGCCCTTCTTCAATATCTTGAAAATAGAACCGATGTCGATTTTTTTAGCAATGGTCCATTACGGGCTTTGAGCACTTTGGTGTACTCGGAAAATATCGATTTGCAACGCAGTGCTGCATTGGCGTTTGCGGAAATTACCGAGAAGGATGTACGAGAGGTCAATAGGGATGTGTTGGAGCCTATTCTTATCCTTTTACAGAGCGCAGACTCCGAGGTACAGAGAGCTGCTTGTGGTGCATTGGGCAATCTTGCCGTAAACAACGAAAACAAGACTCTCATTGTTGAAATGGGTGGACTTGAACCCTTAATTCGTCAAATGATGTCTACAAATATCGAAGTCCAGTGTAACGCTGTGGGTTGCATAACAAACTTGGCTACACAGGATGATAACAAATCTAAAATTGCCAAGTCGGGAGCTCTAATTCCTCTCACTAAATTGGCCAAGTCAAAGGATATCAGAGTGCAACGCAATGCTACGGGTGCATTGTTAAATATGACCCATTCCGGTGAAAATCGTCAGGAATTGGTTAACGCAGGAGCAGTACCAGTGCTAGTCTCACTCTTATCAAACGAAGATGCTGATGTCCAATACTACTGTACTACTGCATTGTCCAATATTGCGGTAGATGAAATGAACAGAAAGAAACTTGCAACTACTGAACCTAAATTGGTCTCTCAATTGGTCAACTTGATGGACTCTCCATCTCCTCGTGTTCAATGTCAAGCTACTCTTGCGTTGCGGAACTTGGCGTCTGACTCAGGTTATCAAGTGGAAATCGTTAGAGCCGGTGGCTTACCCCACTTGGTTCAGCTTTTAACCTGTAACCACCAACCATTGGTTCTTGCAGCTGTTGCATGTATCCGCAATATTTCAATTCATCCGCTCAACGAAGCACTTATTATCGAAGCCGGCTTTTTGAAACCATTGGTTGGTTTATTAGACTTCACCGGCCTGGAAGAAATTCAGTGTCATGCCGTCTCTACGCTTCGGAACTTAGCTGCATCGAGCGAAAGAAATAGAATGGCGTTATTGGCGGCAGGTGCAGTGGATAAATGTAAAGATTTGGTGTTGAAGGTGCCTTTATCTGTCCAGCTGGAAATACTGGCTTGCTTCGCCATCTTAGCCCTTGCCGACGACTTGAAACCCAAACTTTATGAGAGCCAAATTTTAGAGGTATTGATACCTCTCACGTTCAGTGAAAACGGCGAGGTGTGTGGTAATTCAGCAGCTGCCCTTGCCAATTTATGCTCTAGAGTTTCGAACGAGCACAAGCAGTATATCTTGAATAACTGGTCACAACCAAATGAGGGTATTCATGGATTCTTGTTAAGATTCTTGCAAAGTGGGAGTGCCACGTTTGAGCATATTGCGTTGTGGACTATATTACAACTTTTGGAATCCAATAACACAGAAATCAATTCTTTAATCAAGGATAATGAAGCCATCCTGACTGGAATCAAGAAACTTAGTGCATCTCAACAGCAGCCAAATCAGCAAAACAATTCTGATCAAGTGGACCAATTTGATGATCCCAAGGTCGAATTGTACAACTTGACCCAACAAATACTACAAATTCTTGGTTAGATTAGTTGAGAACTTCATTACGCTACATCTGAATATAATGCCATTGTTAGTAATCACGCAAGCAAAGGTTCCTCTTTTTGCTGGGGTTCTTCGTTGTCAGAAAGTTGCAAATGTTCCATCTTGCTGGTTACATCGTTCTCTTTTGGAAGTGGCTCTGTAGCAGTTTTAGCTGGTTCAGCAGGATTCTGAGCATTGCTCTCCTTCGCTTCTTTCTGTTGAGCTTCTCGTTCCATCTCTTGCAACTCTTGTTCAATTTCGTCATCGCTTGCGTTTTGCGGTGCGCTTAAAGCATCTGTAATCTCATCAGTAGTTTGAATTTGCTCTTGAATATCTTCTTTGAGATTAAGGACTTGATCTATATCGATCTTGGATTGCATGGATGTTAATGCCTTGGAACTTTGCGACAACAATTGGTATGTTGCAATGTTGTTGCTGCTGTCGTCGATCTTGTTGAGAATGGTAGATAATTGAATAGAGAGTTCTGAAGCATTTGTAAAAGATTTGGTGAGCAACCTTTTAGTGGACAATAAAGACTTGATTCTCTGTCGTGTGGTATCCTCATTCGTCTTCAATTGTTGCTGAAGTAAAGCTTTGATTGAATTCCTCGTAGATTCAATTTTCTCATGCAAGTATATTTCTCTCTTGGCAACTTTGAATGCATTATCTCTGAGATTGGCGATAGCAATATCTTCGCTTGTGATTTGCTCAAGCTTGAACTTGACTATAGCCTCATCAACGTCGCCAGCCAGCACATCGGCAGCCCTTTGAAGAAGACACACTCTCTGGTCTCTGGACCAATATACCAAAAGTATCTCAAATTCAGCGGTATTAATATCCTTTCCCAAGAACTCCAGTATGTGCTGTCGTAGTAAATGACCAGTGTAAATACAGTCAGAATAAACACCTTTAGTCATTTTTTCCTGGAGGTGCTTAAGTATATTGCTTCCCACCTCAACAAGCTGGTTCCATATAATGTATCTCTCGTTCACTAGTTTACACTTGGAGTCCACAGATTTAAACTGACCAAAGCCCGCCAGGCTCATGATCCTAGAGAGAAGTACTCGTGGAGAAAATGAAGAGCTAGCGTCTTTCTTGAGACTAAATCTTGTCTGATGTGATACGAATTGTGAAGCTGGCACGATTGTTTCAGCGTCTAGCATTGCCTGGAGGACATCGCCAAGAGATCGAGGCTTTCCAAATTCTGCTAGGGAGAGAAAGTCCTCCAAACTGGGCTCATTGACAGGAAAGGAAAATAAACCAAAATAATTCTTCTTAGCCAAGGTTTGAAGGAGCGAGCTCCATGCGTATATATTAGCATCATAGCCCTCTGGATTCAATAGTTTGAGTTTGGAAAAGTCATTGTATAGCGACCGTAGTCGGGAAGGCGTAAAGCTCTTGTGGTTTCGTATCTCGTCTTCTATGGTCATGGGGAGCCTCGCAGTTCAGATAAGTTTCGCAGACTTTAGTTTCGCAGACTTAGTTTCGCAGACTTGATAAGTTTCCCAGACGATAAGAATGGGCTAATATACACTATTTACAGAAAATAAATCTACTTGATGGACAACAGCTTGAGTCTATCCAAGCTCTCCTGGTCTTCAATTTGGTCTCGCAATCCGTCAACCACATCTAAGATAGCGGTAGCAGCAGGTGAATCGGCGTAATTGTCGAAAAATGAAACACCTTCGTCACAAGCTTTACCAATACGAGGGTCCAAGGGAACAGATCCAAGGAATGGAATCCCCAATTCCTTACAAAGTTGGCGTCCACCACCAGTGGTGGGCTTGAAAATTTGCGATTCTCCTTTACAATTGGGACACACGAAACCGGCCATATTTTCCACCAAACCCAAAATTTTGATATTGGCTTTCCGGCAAAAATCGATCTCTTTGCGTACATCCAAGAGAGCAACTTCCTGTGGTGTGGTCACAATCAAGGCTCCATCTATGCCTGCTTCCTTCATGTAAGAAGTTACAGATAAATGTTCATCAGATGTTCCTGGAGGTGTATCGACCACCAAGTAATCTAAATGATCTCCCCAGTTGACGTCCTTCAAGAACTGCTTTATGAGTCCGTTCTTCTTCGCTCCTCGCCATATAACGGCAGCGTCTGGATCAGGCAACATGAATGAGATGCTCATCAATCCAAGGTTATCAGCAACATAAACCGGAGATAATCCAAAATTGGACTCGTGCACGGTTTCACCTTCAGCCCCCAACATTCGTGGTAGTGAGGGACCGCATATATCTAGGTCCATAGCCCCAACTTCCAATTCTTCGTCTGCCGCTAAAGCCCATGAAAGCATGGAAGTGAAGGTCGATTTTCCAACTCCTCCTTTTCCACTAAGAACTAAAATCTTGTGATCTACAACCTCCAACCGTTTGTTGATCATGGGCATATCCGGATCAGGTCCCTTAGGCATTTGGGAAGCACATATACTTTGATTTGCGCAGCCGTTGCAAGCGTCATCTTTTCCAGCATCTTCAGATTCGGGTCCTGGACAGTGTTCTGGCTCAGGATTGGGTAGTTCCTGAATAGGCATAGTCAGTATGTTATGCTTGATGTGATTTGGGGTGGGATTTGTGCGTAGTTTAATAAATATATGTTGTATTAGCTGATAAGAATCGTACTCGGAGGTCATCGGGCTTATTAATATGTATTGGTGTCCGGATGTAGTATACGACTTTTAGTATCCATTCCATATATCCTAGTTTGACGCCAAGCGGCATCTAAAGTAGTTTCTTTCGTTCTCACCTAAGCGTAGTGCCAATACACGGTCTCTGTAGTTAGATACCCGGGCATTGATAGCTGAGTCGCCCACTTTTCGCGATATCATCTTGAGAGCTACCAGCAGGCTGAAATTGTTCTCTCCACTAAAATGGGGAATATTTGTGAGCAAATCGTTGATTGTCGAGTTCTCATCTCCAGTGCCATCTACCAAACTGATATACTTTGTGTAGAGACCTGCACCATGAGACCAAGTGGGCACAACAAAACCATTATCGGGGAACCGGCTAGTAAGATCTAAAAGCATAAGTTTCTTGCTTGGATCGTTGGAAACGACTGTTTCTGGTCCAAGATGGTTAATTATACAATCATGCGCTGGGTTCCAAAGTTTGGCGCTGATGAAGGAGCGACATGCTTGCCAATAGTTTCCTTCATTTTGCGCACGGATGGCCGCTGCTTCATGAAGAAGTGCATCGGGAATGCAAAGCTCTCGCAACACCTGATCTTCAGTAGAGCTTGCTTGTTGCATGTAATTAATGACACATTGACGGATTTTTGAGCGGCAGGTATCATCGTCATTGAGATGAGAATACACAAAAACTGCTTCACGCCAAAGCGAAAGCAGCTCCAAAACATCTCCCAATTCTGTCGAGAGCTGGTCTGTTTGGTGGCTTCCTCCAGACGTTAACACCAAGCTGAAGAGCCAAGCTTTTTCAATTTTCCAACCGGCTTTCTTTATCCAAGTGACTACGTCTTTTGTTCCGTTTTTAGTCGTGTGAACATACAAGCGTAGAATATCAAATGTATCATCTGCACCCACTTGGTTGCCGAATTGATCCACAACTTCACTGATGATATCCACAAGTAGCTGAGAGTCACTGTAGAAGAATTTGGATGCTAACACTTGCTGCCATGAGCCATCGGTAATCGCCTTTGAATCACCACTCAAAAGCTTGTAGATTCGAAGTAGATTATGTGGAATCAAGGCCAATGCATCAGTGTCTTTCCACTCCGTTACTTGGTTCGAAGCAATGTTGCGAACAGCATCGTCATTCGAGTCGACAAGAGTCAAAAGAACGGACAAATGAGGATTGGAAGATTCTTGAGCACAAATAACCGCACCTTTGATATCGCCAACGACTAAGCGATCAATGATATTTTGAAAGCTATCTTGTGATTTTTCACTCTTTCTGTCAACAAGTGAAGACAAATGTTGAGACAACCAATCTTTGAATAAACCTCGTTGCTTTAATAATTCTTGACGAGCAACAACGTCCATTTCCATCAAATCCAGTTCTACAGCGTACCTTTCGCGATCGAACAAAGCTGAAGCAAGGGCGAAATTATCGTCGTTTCCCAATTTGGCAAACGTAAGACCACCAGTATCAGTACAGCGAGGATAATCATTGTCCCTAGAGGTGATTTCGACATTCCCTATAAGATTGTCAATGATAGAACTGAGTGACAGAAGTTCTTTGGGCACAGCCTTGGCGGTGGTTTTGGGACTTGATAAAGGAGTGGACATGGATTGGACAGCTTTCTGGTTAAACTCGACAAACAAAGAACGGTCTAATTTTTCCAATGCCAAGTCATGGTCAAAGCGACCTTTTGTGTCTTGCATTTCGTTTGCTGCAACATATGGCAGTATTGCCGAGGTGTAGTCATTTGCTAGTTCTAATTGCACCAACCAGTCACCGGATACAGCCAAATTTGGTTTATTTTGAATGCTCTCAAATGCTGCATCGTTTGTAATTTGTGGTTCAAACGCTTTTTCTTGGACAATGTCATCCATATTCTGATTGCTGGGAAGAATACTCACCAAATTCTTAAGATAGTCAACATCATTTTTCTTGTCTCCACTTGACTTCAAAACTTCGACTGGAAGCAAACCTGGAGACGGAGGAGCACTTTGGTCCAGCTCAATGGTAATCTCACTGACCTGCTCACTCAATTTACGAGCCTTCCTGTCATCCTCATACACTTTCAAATGGTTGTCAATTTCATCAGCTACCAACTGCCGTTTGATGTTAATGGGACTGCTGGTGCTGAAATGATTATGCTTCCATCCGCCAGGAACGCCCCGAGTATAGTTTGAAAGCTTTTGATTTCTGAGCTCCTTATTATATCTCTTGTCTTCGTATACTTTTGAATAATCCAACACCGAGTTATTTTCTTCTTGAAACCTTTTTGGGGCCGTTCCAGCATCAGCTTCCTCTTCATTATCGTCTACCAAACCCCATATACTGAAATGTTTTACCTTGAATGTCCAAACATAAGTTATAGGGTCGTAATTGACAAACTCCATTCCCAGCTGACGCTTTAAAAGCTTTATATATGCGGTAGTTGAGGTACCGTCCTTGGGCTTCATTTTTTCGAGAGTAATAGTAGCGGGTATGTTCAAGCCAAAACCAACAGGCGGTTTTTCTTCTGAGTTCTCATACACTATGACATGTTTCTCGAGTATTTGTACAATATTGCCAAATAAAGATTCAGCAATGGAAGGTCCTTCAGATCTAGCGTTCTCCGCGATACTTGACAAGTCAACGGGAAAGTTGAAAGCTATTTGACCGTATCCTTTTCTACCAATGATGAAGTTTTCAACGTTCGAAAGATCTTCGAGCTTCATATTTTCGAGCTCTGCAATGCTAGGTGTACACCAGTAACCATCTGGTGATTCAGAGGGCAGGCCGTTCTGAGCTTGTGATTTGAATGCTTCTCCTTCAAAGGTTGACTTTCCATTTGAAGCCTCATCAGATAGTCTTTCATTAGTGGTTATTCTGTAAGGAAATCTTTTAGTTGCTTCATTCACAGACAAATCTTCTTCATCGGAGCTCGAAAGATCATCCTCGACAGCTTTGGTAGATGCTGAAGCGGTCCAAGAACTCACTATACGTCTCCTCTTGGGCTTGAAAACCTTGTCTGTATCAATTAAATGAAACTTCACTGGCTTGGAAGCTATGACCAAGCGTTTGACGTCGCCAATTGAACGGTTTTCCAACGAAGTGTAACTGCGCCTATAGTTTTTGTCCTTTAGAGAGGAATGCTTGATGAGTTTGCTCTTTTGTGTAGGTGGCTCAATGTAATCCGGTGAGCTGAAAATCCCAGAAGATGGAGCACTTTTGGTCTTGGCCTCGTACAGAAAGATGTTGAATACTTGGCCAAGTTTTGAAAGCAATGACGACTTGGGTGGCTCGCTAGACTTTTCCAAGTAAGAGAATTTCCTTTTCTTTTCTGGTTGAGTTTGATCTACTTCGTCACCAAAAACAGACTGAGTAATGGATTGTGGCATTGATGCTTCCTGGCGTTTGACGCCGGAGATGACGTTGTTGAAATTATACGGACTTGGTCCATTTTGTTGGTTGTTGGCAAGTCCCGAAGCAGTCAGAGTATTTGTAGAAAGGGCATTATTGGCCGCTGAAAACAATCCTCCAGAATTCAGAGCGTTTGTGGAAGCTTGCAGTCCGTTTGTGGCGTTTGTGTTGCTGGATCCAAATAATGAGGTATTAGCGCCTAAGCCAGAGTTATTGGAAGTAGAATTTTTGCCAAAAAGATTGGATGTTGATGAATTTCCAAATAAACCTCCGCCAGAAGAGGCGGGAGTCTTTCCAAATAACCCTGAAGATGTACCGTTAGGATTGGAGAAGCCGGTAGCTGCGTTCCAATTATTACCTTGCGATGAAGTGCCAGTTGGCCCAAACATTATACGACGAAAAATGTAAAATCACGCAAAATAGCGAGGACTGTAGGTCCTATATGCGTGTTGATCAGATACAAAGTACTGAAAACGGGGAGTTGACACAAAATTGTTTGTTTTTTATACGTCGTAGTTCCAATGTCTTGAAAGAACGAACATCAAAATATCAACATTTTCGTGATAGATGCAGGACTGGAAGAAGAGAGGATTCAAAGAGACATAACTATGATGGATTCGTATATGGTTTATGTAGATACGGAATTAATCAGCTACAACCTCCAATCGTGAAGAAAACTCAGCGTTGTACCAAAACTTGTCGAACTTGCGCAAATTACCCTTCGATTGGTACACCTTATTGGGCACTCCGACGTCTATAAGATAATGAACAACCTGTGCCTCGTCGTCGTCGTAGGTTAGCACGCCATTTCTGTAGGCGTAGAGCAAGCCTGATATGGGTAGACCCATGGAAACACACCAATGGCACTTGATGTGGAGAGAATCGTCCAGGACGGTTCCGGAACCTCCATCAATTCCAGAAGGTATATCCAAGGATAATATGCGTTTTGAGATATGTGGTCTGTTGCACCATTCGATTAATACACGGAGCTTCCTTTGCGCCTCGTCCTGATAGAAAATATCTTCGAGATGGTCGGCATAACCTTGGAGTGCATCGATGACTAGTTCCACTGGAGTATCAAGATCATTTTCAATGGTGGAAATTAAGTTTGTAACGTCAGAAGTGAGGACTTTTCCGCCAGTTTTCTCAAAAAGACTCCATTGGGTTTGAAGTTCCTTATCTACATCTTCGGTATTGAGGACAAATGCAAGCACTCTGATTCCGTGATTGCTGAGATGTCTACCAGTTGCAAAAGCTCGAGCCCCACAACGGCCGCTGCCGACGAGAATGAGCACAAGAGGCGGCAAATTATGGTTTTTCTTGTTGCTCAATCGAGTAGACCCGCCAAGAATATTTTTTGTGATCAAGCGTGAAAGGTGAGAGGCCGCAATTTCTGCCATCATTCCCGCATCGATGCCGAAAGTTTCGGTGGTCAAGCGCTCAATTTCCATGAGCTGAACTGGAGTACACTGCGGAACAACACTGCTTGTGTCGCTGTTGACAAGCTTAAAGTTGCGCAAGAACCGAGGTGATGCTGTATCCAGACGGTTAACAACTGGGCGCATAGAAGGCTGAGGTTTACTTTTGGTTGCGGTAGGCGCAGCTCCAATAAGGTCCCATTTGTCTCCCTTGGAGCTATCCAACACCATCTCGTCGTTATCATATTTTTCCTTCTTGATTTTATTGTGGTCCACTAACCGATCTCGAGGACTAGTAGTGTCGCCTCGCTGGAAATCTTCAAATGCTGATTTTTTATCAAACATGGCCAAATTGGCTTCGAAATCAAAGTCTGCACCCAGCGATACTCCATTGCCCCAAGCAGGGTTGATTTTATCTTTTTTGGACTTGATTTTGGGAGTGCTAGACCGAGTATTATCGGTGCTACTTGCAACACTAGCAGCACTGTTTGCCAATGTACGTACTGCTGGCCGTGAAAACACAATGGCATCGTCTAGAGGTTGGTCTTTGGTCCTATTATTCTTCTTTTTCGACATTTCTGGTGGAAGTTGAAGCATCTTTAAATCGCGGATTTGGTTGGTGATGACATTGGTGGTTTGTCCCGTGTCTGCCAGTCTCAAGAGAATGTGCTCCTTGTCAATATCATCAATGATACCGACGGAATGCGTCCCATCACGCAACGATAGGTCTACTTTGTAGTGTAGAAACTCTGTCATTGTGGTGAGGAAATCGACGCTGTGAGTTTTGGGTGGTGGGTACAGGATCGCGAACTCTCAGCAGCTAAGAGTGAAATTATTCATATTCATATATTCTATATTCATACATTTTCTTGGTAACTTGTCATGTAGCAATAAGCAATTGCTGATGTCCTCAATTAAGATTTCGTAACATAAGTTTGGCAAAGTAGTATAAAGATATTTTCATGTACTTTCTGTTTTAGTTCATATTTTCGTGCAATTAAGCATTTTGGTCATGATTGTCAGTAAAGAATCACATCTCTACTTTTCTTCTTTTGTCTTCCGCAGTTTGTCAATACGCAGAGCAGCCGTAAATGCAAGGGAAAATATCGAAGCACAAGCCAAAGTGGCTCCCGTATACTGGATTGCATTAAAGTAGCCAGATGGGCTGCTTGAGTTGTTATCAATCAAAAGACCAGCCAAAGGTGACCCCAAAAGATTTCCCACTCCACGGAACAAGTATAACATTCCAGACACAGAATAGTAGACTTCCATCCCAAACACCTCTGTTAAGCACGACGGTAAAAGAGATATAATTGGGCCAGATGCAACTCCATAAAGAACAACAAATGCCAAGAATGTGGCTCGTTGTGGAACCAACCACAACGCATACACAGTTATGGCACTGCAAATACAACAAATCAGCTGCATGTTGAGCCGACCTATGTAGTCTGCACCTTGGCCCAAAACGATCTTGGAACAGGCGTTGACAACATTGTTGATTGCAATAAAGGTGGCACCTTGTTTATCGGAGAATCCAAGCGTAATTCCATACGTGGACATGTAGATGAGAGGAATCAAGTAGCCCATGGACTGGAACAAACTGCAAAGCATTTGCAGATAAAATGCCCATGATTTGAACACTTGAAAATCAGAACGCACCACAGGAGAAGACGTTTGGTAGGTTGGATGTGGTTGCACGAAAAAACTGCAAGTCATCGTTATGCTCAAGGCTATCAACCCCAAAATACGAAGTGACCATCTCCATCCAACGGAAGTAATCAAAGCTCTTGAAAGAAATGCAAAAACCAAAGATCCAAACCCAGTGCCCGAAAACACAACTCCCATTGCAACTCCTCTGTGCCTGTCGTAATATTGTGGGCAATATACAATTGGAGGCATGTAGACCAAGGACGATCCAATGCCAAACATTAAGCCCTGGGTCATAGCAAACTGCCATGTTTCATGGCACCAACTAGCAATGATCATACCAAACGACAAAAGAATGCTTCCAATAAACATCGAGGTGAACGAAGAGAAATGCTTTCTTATCTGAGGCTGAAGAGCACCTCCCATATAAGTGATTGAAGTCGCAATGGTTCCGATAATAGCCACCTTGGCTGGCTCTACTCCAAATAACGGTCCCTTCTTGGAGAGATAGAATTCCTGGAAAATACCATACGTGAAACTCACACCGAAGACGGTAAAGTTACAAAAGAAGCCAGCAATAACACAAAGAATTCCTAGTTTTTTGATCTTCTTTATTTCGGCGGTTTTCAGAAGATGACGCTCGAGACTGGCTCTTTCGTCTTCAATGAGATCCATAATGAAAGATAAGCTTGTTGAATGTGGATTGAACCTACCTGTGGTTCATGGGTTTTCTTCGTTGAATGTAAAAAATGACGTATGTGGGTACTAATGAGTCAGGCAAATCAATATTATATGTGCGGCTGCTTCGTCATCGGTGAAAGTCGGGTGCGGGGTCCAAATTATTCTAACAATGTGAGCTCGAATAGTCGTGATAGATAACTTTTCCTTGCAAATATGAAGCTGAACAGTTCATGCTGAGATCGTAAGTTGATTTCGGTAGATTTTGTAAAGATAATCTTTCATAAAACTTTGACTGAATACAGCAAAAGTAAACGGAATCGTCGAGTTTCGCATGCTATAATGTAGAATAACCTGCTAGTTACACACGAAACAGAACCAGTGGATACTGTTAATTAGTGAAGTTACTTTTAATAAGTGAAATAACTTTAATAAGTGAAATCAAGCAATTGGTTGCAGCCACATTTAAACATTACTAAAAGTTTTGTCAAATTTGCACCCAAAAACCAATCATGATTCAATAATGCCTTCTTCCCACCTATATTATACTTTCTTGATTCCCTATGCCACATGATAGCAAACTACCACCCAACATTCTGCACATTATTCAAGATCTACAGCGGCTTAGTCGGCCGGAGTGGGGAGATGTTTCCCAGCCACACACCGTCCTCCCTGCAGTACCGCGCACTGCTCAACATGCGACAGACAGGGCAACAGTTTCATCAAACATGACTAAAGTTATTTTTGGCACCCTGGTAAATGAGGCCGTCCAGGAATCGGTGCGGCGAGAAATCCCCCTAGTGGTGGCGCTCTCGAAGGAAGATGAGGATTCGAGGTCTTTTATAGACGAGTACATGGTGAAAAACGACCGACTAGAATCGTTGGCTTCAAAGTTTGTGGCACTTAAATTGGTCGATAAGACGCCTGAAGCCACCCAGTTTGCTAGTGTTTTTCAAAAGTTGATTTTTCCGAGCCTCTACATTATTAGCAAGGGAAACCTACGCGAAGTCATCACCAAAGACGTCAACAAGGATGAGTATTTAAACCGATTATCAAAACTTTGTGAAGTATCTGACGAACATATTAAACCAAGAGAGAACGCGACGGTGCAGAATATGACGAATAACCCAGTTTCGTCGTCCACTACAACTTTACGCCCAGCCACAAAGATATTTTCAACTAAGTCGCAAGCCGAGGAAACCGCTCGGATAAAGGCACTTATTGAAGCCGATAAGCGGGAGCGTAAATCCGCAAAATCACTGAAAAGTTTTTGTATGAATGATCACAATCCACGGGCATCACTGGCGTCGCCGGTTCCCACTAATATGTGTGCACTTTCTATCAAGCTCCTAGATGGTACTACTGTACGACATGAATTTAAGGCCAAGCAGACATTGAATGATGTGCGCCAGTGGCTTGATGACGAAAGTGGATATACCATCTTGCCCGATACAAGCACATTTCCCGCATTTGCGGCTACTTCAGAACACCCAACTTCCTACTCCTTCTACACTCCCACCATACCTCGTATCACCTATAGCGTTACCGATGAGTTCGTTACGCTTTCGGACCTCAAATTGTGTCCACGCTCGGCTTTGATACTAAAACCGCTGTATATCAACAGACATGGCTCCTACGCCAATGGAGATTCTGGTTCTGTTCTTCGTGGTACCGCTGCGGCACTAAAACGGTTAGGAAATGCGGTATTCTCTTTCTTTGACTATGGTGTCGACGAAGCACTAGATGCAGTGCATGACGAGGATATAGTGTCTACTAGCGGACATGGATCTGATGATGAATCTGTTGATCCACATCCTACATTGCATTCATTGCACCGCAGAGATCATCGTGATGGTTCAGACGAAGATAACGAAGTCAACCTGAACTCTGAAAGAATGAGTCGGTCTCTGACTCCTAAACTCGGTTTGGCGCCGTCAATGAGTCGAATCCAAACCGTTCAAGGTGCCGCTCAAGGTACCACCTCTGGCTTCTCCCATGAAGACGAGCGTCCACAAGACATATAATACGAATATGATGAATGATTTAAGATGAAAATTAGCTCTAGTAGCATCTTAGTTTAGCATTTTCTCTCGCTCTAGACACTCTCACCAAACACTCTATTCTGGTCTCACTTTTAGTCTCGCACCATACACTCTTGATTTTTAGTCGCGCTTATCGCATTTCTTAATGGCATATGGACCAATTGAAGCTACATCATCTCGAGAAACTATTGGAGGTCCCGACGGCACGAGGACCTGTGCAGGCCAATGACATCTCAGTTTTAACCTGTGGATGCTTGGTATCAGAATCTGAATATACTTTAGAAAATGCCAATCCAGAGGAAGGTATTTGTCCACACTGTTCCAAGATAGGGCAAATTTTGGCCCCTATAGAGCCATTGAGGGAACTATATGTGATGTTGAAAGAGCTCAGAGCCTCCCAATCTCACTCGAAGTCCCGCAGACATTCATCTTCAAAAAAAAGTATCCAGGATGAACAGCGTCCAAATATGGATTTGCTTGGACTTTTCTACAATTATGCCAGAGAAGATCCCAAAATCTCTACATCAGCTGCTACCAATGCCATTCCTATACCCAATGCCAGCGACTCAGAAACCCAACTGGTACACTCGTCCGTAGCAAGAGCCCTAACTTCTCTTTCACTTTCACCGGAAGATAGGTATACGGATTCTATGGTGGACAATCGGCCATCTACCGCCTGGGAAACGGTCCTTCTTTCAGGTATGAACGAGCAGAGCGAGTACAACTTCAGCAAATGCTTTCCTCTTTATCGACAACTCACCAGCTACCAGACTCCACTACTGAAATCCATCATGTCGGCTCTCCCATTTCGCCTGGGTTCAGCAATGATTCGTAAATCCTTTCGCTATTTGACGACTTGCATCCACTCCTATATTGACCGTGGCCAGGGTCGCGAGGTCAGTAGATACGTCTTGTTGAGCCCTAAGCGGTGGGAGATCCACCTCATTAAGAACGACACCAAAAAGGCATCTTTGATTAGCTGTGGAAAGTCTTCAGGCGAGTTTGGTTCCGATCCCAATCTGGTAGCTGCTCCATTACTGGAGGGGATAGTTATTCGTAATGACTTTTCAGGCTCATCCTCGTCTACTACTACTGAAGATATCAAGCGACGGTTGAATCTGTGGGAAATGGTCCAGTGTCGTCTCTCTCAAAATTTGCTCTTGCTTTCGGGCTCTCGCGGAACTTTGAGGCTACTTGATATCAATGGAGCCCCATTGTATACGTACGTTACCAACTTTCCCATTCGGTGCATTGCTATATCTCCCAGTGAAAATCTCATAGCTTGTGCTATCACTGCCAAAGAACGAGTAAGTGGAAAGGAACAGCCATTCATAATTTTGCACAAGCTTCACTGGAATAATCTCTACTCAAATACTCGCCAACTAGTATCCGTGGAGCCCATTACCATCACCATACCTTATCGAGACCCTATCAAACTCATCAACTTTAATCTGTCGCTGTCGCATCTTGTGTGTTGCACGGTATGGGAATCCCGATACTTTGTCGTCAAGCTCTCAGGAAAAGGAGCCGGAGACTTTAACCGTCCTAGACTCGTGTGGACAGACGTGAGGGACCTGGGCCGAGATCCCCATCCTTCGTCGGATCGGGGCGATCGGTCCAGTGAAGATGATGTAATGATGGACAACGAGGGCATAACAGACATTCAATTTGGCAAGTCGGGCACTAATACCGTGGTATTAACATTTTGCTCGTTGAAGAATAGACCTCCGTTGGTTATACAACTCGAAGGAGAAACGATGGACCACAACTATTCGCATGGTGATGTTTTTTCCCTGGCTATCAGTGGCCATAGCAGCAACCACAGTTATAAAGATGATGAGGACGAAGATTTTGACCGAAGTTCGGCGATAAAATCGGCTTCTCCGCTCTTCAAAATCCATCAGGTCGGTACCTATATTCATAGAGTTGCCCTTCTGCCTCGTGGCGACGGCATGGCCTTTCTCGATCGAGAGGGAAGAATCTTCGTCGCTGCCACACCCAACTTTAGCAGTCGCCAAGCAAAAAGATTGGTTGTTCTTTTGGGCGAAACCATGGGTGCTGAACGGTTCACTCTTGCTGCTTCGATCCGATTTTCAGCCGATGGTTCCAAAATCATTGTGGTTGACCGTCGAGGACTCGTCCAGATTTTCGACTTTGCCAAGGGCGTCCCAGGCTCGGATGTCGACGTAATCAAGTGTAAATTGATTTCTTCGTGATTTTTCGCAGCCATGGTGCGGCGCAAGTACGAGACATCAATTGCGGGACTAATAAAGGAGTATGAGAATCCATGGACGTTATCCATCACAGTAAGCCTTTCTAGACCCGAAGATGGAAACGTTTTAATACTAATGGAAGTAGAGGAATCTTTTTTATACGAGCATTCGCTTCTATGGTCGTATTTCTATTTTTAGCCGCGGTTCTCGTCACATAGATTGTCAAACTAGCTACGGGGAGCTAAAGTAAGTCGTGTTTTGGTTCACGAATTATAGTATTGCATGGCCACTGGTAGAAAAGACATTGGATGATATCAAAACTTTCCAATGTATTATCTCGTCTTGTGTCATGATAAGATATCTTAGGGCTTGAAGTCTTTATGACACGGATATCGCAAATAGTAAGGTTGATTACATTGTATCAATTGTCAGAAAATGATAAGTTGGATACATTGTACTTTGACAGTTTTTCTCGTCAGTTGCCGAATTGGTTTTCATACAAAAGGAACCGACATTGCTGAAGTACCGGTCGAGTAGGAACACTGAGACGACATATCTAGCTCCTCGAAGCAACTTTTAATTAGTGTGACTGGGACGATGATCTGCCTTTCAAGTTGACGTTTTGACATGCAAAACAGCCCTCATTTAGCCCCACATCATGCATGAATAATATGTCTCGCGACAACATTAAGGTACTTGATACGAAAATAGAAACCTACCCGTTCAAATTTTTATACATTAAATTCTTTTAGTTATGGTGAGTACCTTTTTATATACCGTAGTCAATTGGGACAATACTAATGTGGAAAGCTTTACGATACATGAACATCTTCACAATTGCCAAATTCAACTAGTACGAGATTTCTCGAAGAATTACTATATATTAACCATGCTTTCATGATGTATGCTCTCCGGTTACTTTTTAAGAAAGACTGGCCAAAAAAATCTCGAACCCTTAGTGTTCATACTACAGCCACAGTGAGAGCCACATCGCTCTGCGGCTTTCCTGCGCGAAACGCAAGTGAAAATTACAAAGCATCTCACGATTTACAACAAAGATGACCGTACCAGAAATTTCTTCTGATGTGTTGGACCTCATTGGTAACACTCCTTTGATCAAGCTCAACCGCATTCCTCAGGCTTATGGTATCAAGGCTCAAGTGTATGCGAAAGTGGAACTTTTCAACGCTGGTGGCTCCATCAAGGATAGAATCGCCAAGAACATGGTGTTGGAAGCCGAGAAGCTGGGAAGAATTAAGCCTGGTTATACTTTGATTGAACCCACCAGTGGAAACACCGGTATAGGTTTGGCTCTTGTAGGAGCCGTGAAGGGCTACCGTACTATCATCACATTGCCAGAGAAGATGTCTAACGAAAAGGTTTCAGTCTTGAAGGCATTAGGTGCCGAGATTATCAGAACTCCAACCGAAGCAGCTTGGGATGCACCCGAGTCGCATATTGGTGTTGCTAGAAAGTTGGAAAAGGAAATTCCAAACTCGGTTATTCTTGATCAATACTCCAATGGAGCCAATCCTGATGCTCATTACTATGGTACTGGATTTGAAATTTGGGAACAAACCAAAGGAAAAGTGACCCATTTGATTGCTGGTGCCGGAACCGGTGGTACAATTACTGGTGTTTCTCGTTATCTTAAAGAGAAAAACCCCAAGGTTCGCATAACCGCAGCTGATCCTAAAGGTTCTATTTTGGCTCAACCCGAATCTCTTAACGACTCCACTGAAGGATACTTGGTTGAAGGTATTGGCTATGATTTCATTCCTGACGTTTTAAAGAGAGAAGAGGTCGACGACTGGATCAAAACCGACGATGCTGAGTCGTTCAAGCTTGCCAGAAGAATCATCAAGGAAGAAGGTATTTTGGTTGGAGGCTCTTCTGGATCTGCTTTACAAGCTGCCTTGCAAGTAAGCAAAGATTTGACCGAAGATGACGTTGTTGTGGTGATTTTCCCCGACTCCATCAGATCCTACCTCAGTAAATTTGCCGACGACGAATGGATGCAAACCAATGGATTTGACGTTGAAGAAAAAGAGTCTTCCTCCTCCAAGGCTGACGACTTCCTCACCAAGAAGACTATTAAGGATTTGGTTGCTGGAAAGGCACCAGTTGTCACTGTTAGTCTTGCTGACACAGTTTCCAAGACCATTGACTTGTTGCAAACGAATGGCTTTGATCAATTGCCCGTTTTGAACAACCAAGGAAAACTCGTAGGTTTGATAACCTTATCAAAAATTTTGAAGTCTCTTTCCACAAACAAAGTTCAGCCTACCAACTCCATCAGTTCCATCATTATCGACTTCCGCAAGTTGGCTGATTTCCAAAAGTCATTCAATATCACCAAGAGTTCTGGCTTTGCCAAACGTTCGTATGAGCCTATCACCTTGGACACACCCTTGTCGTTGTTGAACAAATTTTTCGAAACCAACTCCAATGCCATCATCACCGACAACGAGTATAAGCCGGTTCAAATTGTCACCAAGGTCGACTTGCTCTCCTACATGACCAAGCAGTTGGCGTACTAAGGACATCACATCTTAATATACATCTATAGAGAATATTGTAGAACACGATAGTAAACGAAGTTCAAGTGTTCACGAAGTTTCTGTGTTCAAATTGTTCAAAACAAGTTATGAACAATTATTCACGAAAACTTCCATCTATTACCACAGTTTTCGCATGTACAGAAGGTGGTAAGCGGTTCATCGGCAGATCTGGTTTGCATTTGGTAATAACTCACCTTTTTGTGTTTACACTTTCCACAAGTGAATCTGTCTGTTACAGCTCTTTTCTCGGTGGCTCCTTGAGCATCAAAAAGATTCTGTTTGTTGAGTTTTTCAATCTCCTGCTTCAAAGATTCTGGTGCCATTTCGTTGGGGTTCATGGTGATGAACTTGGAAGGTGCTATTTGGCCAGTAAGCAAGCGGTCTCGCAAATCTGGGTTCTTCTTGTTCCTCAAGTTCATGGTGAGAGTTCTTAATTTGTTTCTGTAGGCATCGTTGACCGCAGAGTATTCTTGCTTAAATACACCCAATTCAATGTTGCGAGCAACATCAAGAATCTTTTCGCTGGGATCGTCTCTTTCTATGGCCAATGCTGTGTAAAGAGCACTCACCGATGCATTTCTGGTGGAATCTTCGTACAAAAGAGTGTTCACTCCGTCCACCTTTGGATTTCTAGGGCCCTGGTGAAACTTGCTCTTTGGTGGACCCAGCAGCCGGTGCTGAAGAAGAGGATGGGGGAGCGGCGGAAGTGGATGAAGAAGAAGTTTTTTTGACATCACCATTCGCAGCACGCTTCTTGGCGTTCTTTTCGTTTTGAACAACGTCTCTCCATGTTCTAATCATGGATTTAACTAAAGTATTAATTTCGGTGTTTGTGCTGGTGCGGAACTTGTTGACAGTCACTCCTACTTTTGTTTCACGTAGAAGCTTCTCGGTGGGTTTCACGCCATCGTTGAGGATATTGAGGAGTTTAAGAATGGTCACGTCGTCGGTGGTTTTTTCCAAGTTGGAAACGGTAGACCGTATCTCTTTGGCATCCATGGTGAAGATGAAATTTCGCCTTCTCGCGAAATGAGATTATACAGGAGCCATCGAAAAGTGAGCGGCGGTCCAAAATAGTCAATATGGGTAATTGAGTCTTGAAAATGACGGTGTGTATTGTGGTGGTGGCTATGAGGCCAGTAGCAAAACTATGGCTTATTTGCTGGTCCCTAGGCCACTTTTCTCTCACCTAGTCTTCCTTCTACCGTCAGACTGTATGCAGGCTCCGCGATATTCACTTCTTCATGTTCTCAGTCTATTCATCTTTATTCCTTTTTTTTCACAATGGAAGACACCACTGTTGTCAGTATTTCCGGGCTCCCGTTCGACCAGACGGAAGAGCAAGTGATGGAGATAGCTCGCTCGGTGGGCCCTGTTGAAGAACTTAGACTCATCTTCGACACCATGACAGGAAAGTCTAAAGGCTCAGCCTACGTTAAGTATAGTGAACATGAAACGGCCGCCTCCGCTGTGCGCAACTTGAATAATCTTATGGTGGGAACCAGAAATATCAAGTGTAGTTTTTCGAGTGACCAGTTTATTTCTGGCTCGATGGGAGACAGCGATCCCATGAACCAGATCCCTCCACTTCCTTTGGGAATGCAAATATATGGTAACCAGAACCCAGCACAGGTCATAGCAAATGCTCTCTCCTCGTTGGACCAGACGGCGGCATACCAGATCATCAAGGACGCCAGACAAATGAGTATTGATAATCCACCATTGATGAAAAGGTTGTTGGAGCAGGCACCACAACTCTCGCATGCGCTAGTGGAAATATGTTTACTACTCAATTTGACCAACCGAGACCTCGTTGAGCTCTGTCTCAACCGGAAACAGATGGCTCTTGACGAGTTGACCGATGAGCACGCCGAATTGTTGCGACAGATATATCGACTCACCGATGAGGAAACTCGGTCGCTCACAGCGGACAAACGCAGAATTATAACCAGCATCAAGGAAGAAATAGATAATGGCAGCTACGGGCAAATATTGGAGACCACTAATGCATGATGACGATTTCTGAATGTAGACTAAAATTGGGAGGTGTAACTCTTCATAACTACTCTGGTAGCTCTAGCACAGATTCCTTCTGGCTACCCACCAGCAAAAAACCACAAGACACTCCGATATAGTGTAACGGCTAGCACGGTTCGCTTTCACCGAGCAGACCCGGGTTCGACTCCCGGTATCGGAAATTTTTTTTGTCGTTCAATACTCCGTGTGCAGTTTTGCGAACGGTGGTTTTTTGTTTGTATTCTCCTCGGAATCTTTTACATTTTTATTATAGCATTTTCACCGCATCATGAGTCGCCAAGGACCTTTCGTCGGCTCGACCATTCTCTTCGTCGGTCTGATTCCCTTTGACTGGGATGAATCCATGCTAAAACTGGTAGTCGCTGGCTCTGGAAATATCGTAGATGTTCGATTGGGATTCGATTTTGCAGGTAAAAACAAAGGATACGGGTTTGTGGAGTACCAGAATGCACAGGAGGCACAAAAAGGATTGAGCTTATTGAGTCAAATCATGATATATCAACCAAATGGTCAACCCAAACGCCTACGAGTCGAGTTGTCGAAGGAAGGTTTGCGTAGTGGAAATAACCAAGAGAAAGCTTTGCTACCATTGGACCGATCGCGTCTCCCTAATAATGTCCAGCTTCCCCCCGATATGCTTTTCAATGCCAATAATACGCCGCCTCCAACTTCGCAACAGAATTCATTACCACCACTGCTCCCACAAGCACCCTCTGCATCGTTCGCTGGAAGTCCCATGCCTCCTCATTTACTCTCTGCCAACAGTACGCTTCCTCCTTTTCCCAACGGAGTTCTGCCGTTCGAAATCCCCGATAAAATTAATGATACTTTGAGCAAGATACCGCCCGCTCAACTCATCGAATTGATATCAAACCTCAAAAACATTTTGACGGGACCAAATGCAGCTCGTGCAGCTGATGTGTTCCAATTGTCTCCGCACCTTGCATCGTCGGCCGCCCAGGCACTTTTGTTGATGGGTTTCATCGACTCTGACGTCATTGCCGAGTCAATGAAAAGTACTCAAGTCAAGCTGGAACCTGGGGTCAACTTCTCAAAACCGCCTCAGGCTCCCGTCCAAAATTCCCGCTGGCCCCATTTGCCTCCACAGACAGTGCAAAAGTTGACAACTATGGCGCCAGATCAGGCCGACCTCATAGCACAGGTATTGTCGATTCCCCAGGACCAAATTAATGCTCTTCCTCCAGACAAACAAACCATGGTTCTCACGTTGCGGTCTCAGTACTTGTAGCTAATTATATAATATAGTACAGCGCAATGACTTCTGCAATTACTTCTTCAATGACTTCTTCAATAACGGCTGCAATCTTGGCTACTGCCTTGGAGCTTTCCTGCATGCATTGCTTATTCGCAACCTTCAGTCGATCACGATCAGACGACACTACAATGGATAATTTTATGAGCACGGCAGTGTTCGATTTGGACCTAGATAGCGGTACACTGAGTACGGATGTCCCAGCATTACTACGTGCAATCTTGAACAGAACGTTGAATGGGGGTCTGTTCAATAAAAAATCTGCATCGGAGAGAGTCATAAAGTCATTAAAGGACCTTCCATTACTGTCGATTTTGGAGAAAGAGTGTCCTATTTGCTATGAACTGTTCGAGGAGAAATCACAAAAGAACCCCAAAAAGCCAAATACTTGTCCAGAAAAGGTAGTTGGTGCTAGTCGGGAAATCAAAAACCTTCTTTTGAAGATGAATGACAAATCGTATCAGTTTGTAGAAGATGCGCAGCAGTTTGACGACCCATCACTTTTCTTTCCTGATGACGAAGTGGCATCGAGCCATACTCGTTTTCCAATGAGAAACATAATTACCTTGGAGGAACCGTCGCTGGAGCAGATTCTACCTGGTTCAATGACAAGAGAAGATAAACTAAAGCAACAGATAAACGAAGCAGGCCATACTCCCGTCAAAATGCCAAGCTGTGAGCATATCTTCGGAAGGGCATGTATCATACAATGGCTCAAAAGCAGCGTAACATGTCCTCTTTGTAGGTCAGAAGTTGAGGTGGGACAGCAATCAGATTCTCGTGTTCGCAAAGCAGAAGAGCTTAGGGATACAACCCAGCTTGTTTTCAACGATCAAGACAATGCTATTGACCATTTGGCTAATCATCTGACCAATGTTTTTTACCCTTACAGAAGACCCTATGCTCCACAAATCACATCGCTCACAGACTCGTTCATACCACAAGCCATTGCAACCCCTTCCCGAGAGAATGCCGTGGGGTGCCCCGAGCCCGAACTTGTGATCCCACGGCCATTTCCTATAGGTGAGGGCCCCATTTTGGTCAGCCATACAGTTCCTGTAGCAGCAGTGAGTACTGACGAAAATTCACCTCGAGGTGCATGGCCATGGCTTCGCAACCTACAACCGCCTTCAGCGAACAGAGGTGGTGGGCCAGACCGGTCTCGAAGATCTCCACTGGCACAGAGCAGAAGTCACCCGTACACACGGCCGGATGAAAGGCAGTAGGAAAGGAACTGAAAAAAAGTGAAAAGCTAAAGAAGTGACAAGCTAATCGAAGAGAAGGGTCACCGCGAAAGAATAGCAGAATTGAATATGAAGGCTAAGACAAAAATATTACAGGAATATGTGGGGAAGAACAAAGCTGAAAGGACAATTGGTGGGGTACAAAGGAAGATAAAGAACAAAAGAGACCGTACGAGGACAAGCGAGAACCTACGAGAACAAACGAGAACAAGGATTATCAGATAAAGCTATTCGACCATTTCATTTCTGCTTGCTCCTCACGCAATGCGAGGCGTCAGAAGGCGGTTACTGAACTTTCTTTTGCAGCCGCGCAAAGCCTCGAATAGCATGAATGATGTTCTGGGGTGTCTATTTGTTGCCAATGGGTTTCCGAGCCCCTTCTAATCCATTGTCTTATTGGTCAATTTCTAAGGTTTCAGAGCTCTTTTTCTTTCAGAGCTCTTTTTTTCGGTGCTTTCACCTCCCAAACTGACATTTACCGCTGTGTTCGAGCTCCGCACTTTTAACCGAAGTGCGGCGGCTTTTCGTCCGATTTGCAGACGGCTGTCTAATTCGGGCCGAGTCCTGCACCCCGCGCAGGGGATGATGGGCCTGTCAATTTTTCTTTATTTGTGCCCGGTATATCTGGATGGACCCTGGTCCTTGTTACTATTAATCGAGCGTACCGGTGCAAACCATGGGCGAGTCCAAAGATTGCGATTCTCTGCTATCGAAGGGGTCAACACGCTATTTTGAGTTCCCTTTTCACTGTGATGACGTTAGATTAAAAGACACAAAATCGAGTCTCGAATCGGGAATAAGGTTGTCGTTGGCCCACTACCAAGAAGCACACGAGTGTTTTGTGAACGAAGAGTATTATCGAGCGCTGTGGCGCCAGCGAGAAGCAGAATCGGCTGCTGAGGAAGAGGTGTTGGAAGTAGATCGTGAATCATTAAGTGAAAATCATTTGGTGGGGTCACCTGGAAATAAGCCAGTGATTCGCTTTTTCACCCAGAACGAACCGGGAGTCATAGCAAGAAGAGTGAGAGATGCACTTGTATCTTATTCGGGAAAGAATGAGCCAGCTGTGGATGCAGAGGTGGAAAACTATGTCATCAATTGCGTAGCCCAAAGAGAACCCAGGAGTCACAAATGGGACGACGATGACCTTGTGGCTTACGTGGGCGAGTTGGTGACGGAAAAGTACTTTGATGACCACATCGATGATTTTGTTGATGGGGTAACGTCGCACATGTACTTTAACGTGATGCTGTATGAACCACTGATGCAAAAACAAATCGAATGCCCCAATTTCTATGCCAAATACATTCTGGTATGGAAGTACGATGGTGATTTCCATACCATGTATGACTCGCAATGCTTTATCGATGACTATTTTTCACGTCTGCATGTTATGTCTGGTGACTGCTGGGGCAGTATGCGAGAATTGCTTCAGAAAAATGGCGTGTTGATGAATGTCGACAAGTTCCGTCATTACTTTCGCCGAAGCCAAACTCGAGGCGAGCACATCGAAGTGGACGAAACCAGTATATATCTGTCCCACGAAGATTCTGCTGCCATCATGGACTACTCACCATCATACGAAACTTCCAGCGAGAGCTCAGTGCCTCGGTCTGTAAAGGCTGTGCACTTTGAACCCGCGCCAAGATTGCTTCATATAAATCAGCAAGAAGCACCGGCTTATGTATATTTAGATGCCGTCGAATAGCATACATAGATGATAGAAACGCACACTACAAATTATCCTTGAAATTGCTTTATGTTTTGTACTGATTTTATGTCTTCCACTCTTCTCTACTTTCGCCTCTTCTCGTTTTTTCTCCCTCAATTTCTCCCTCACTTCTCCCTCACTTTTCTTCCTATCTTTCTCACCTCTCTCTTCTCTCTTCGCATTTTATCCGCGCGCTCATCTTTACTACCCCACAGTGCTTTCTATTAAGCTGCTTGTGGGATCCAGACCCACCCCACGTCATCATGAGTGACGAAGACGAGAAAGCAAAAAAGAGAAGACGCACTCTAGGTTCTTTTCCTTGTCCTGACTGCGATAAAGTTTTCACCAGATCTGACCATCTTGCGAGACATCACCTCAACCATGATCCCAAAGAAGTGTTCGAGTGTCGGTTCATTATTAGCCATTTTGGAGGCGAAAAACGAAAGTGCGGTAAGCAATTTGTCCGCAAAGATCTCCGAGATCGTCATATGAAAAGACATCTCGATCCAGATCCGAAAACTTTGACAGCCTCAAAACATTCAACTGACTCAAAAATTTCGTCTGACCAACTTTCGTCGGACCAGAGGCTTCCGCCTGAACAGCAGCGGTCGCTTTCTGAGTCCTCCACATCGTCACCAATGTCCAAAATTCAAAAAGATGCACCCTCAAATGTACCTTTGTCTGCAATTGGGAACCGTGAAAAAAACTACGAAAACCCACATAATATCCAAACTCCAGTCTTTCCACCCAATGTTCCGCCTTCTGTTTCGCCGCTTGTAACTACTCCGAATGGCATGAACTCGGCGCTCACTAGTTTGCACGGATATCATCGACCTTCGGCCCCCAATGAGCCGCTTCCTCAACCCCAGAATTTTGCTTGGCCCGAGCCGTACCACCAACTGATTCCACCTCAGCTGCAGCCACAACTTCCCTCTCCTGGTCAATTTCCCTTGAACTCGCACATTCCATACTCTCAAACCGATATTCTCTCTTGGTTATTTACAGACTCACCTCCTAATGCAATTCCCGCTAATGAAATGTCTCCCGGACACCAGCTCAGAAACGAGATCTTCACGTCTCCAATTGTCGCTTCACCGCTTGGTGGATCACAAGTATCCCCATTTGCTAATAACTTAATACACCAAAATCAAAATGTGAATCACGAGCAGGCTACGGCGGACCAACTAATGAATGTCAACGATCCATATCGCAATTATGGGTTCCAAGATTCCAACGTTTTCTCCACGATCGAAAATCCGTTGGACGAAGTTTTCTGGAGAAATTATCTGGACCAGCTTGACGGAGTTGCACGGAAAGCTCGCATGGCTTCAACAGCATCCTCTAGCTCACCATCGAATACTGCCGAATCTGGCTCCTCTCCTGATTCTAGCAGTACCAATAGCTCACGAATTGGCATCAAAATTCATCCGTTCATTGAAGAACATGCTTCCAGAATTAATACTCCCCACAAAAAGCACCTTTACATTGACACCCTAATTCTCGACCTGCTACTCAAATGTCTTCCGTCAATTACCAGAGCCAGTCTCAAGCTAACCCTCCAGCATACAAATGTGTCTTTCACTGTGGAAGACCATCTTTCCTTCTATCTCTCAGTTTACTGGCTGATATTTCATCCTCAGTTCTCCATTCTTCATAAGCCATCGTTTGATACCAAGAATTGCGAGCCGCCTCTTCTTTGGGCCATGATTATTGTTGGATGCAATTACTGTCACTCCGCGGAAGCGGCGTTGGACAACAAGAAAACTCCCGAACGGCTCTTGAGTGATCTTGTCATTCCTCCAATAAGATACGTCATTTTTGAGCACGAAGATTTCAAAACACCAATCAGACTTTGGATCTTACAAAGCTTGAACCTCATAGAGTGGTGTGAAAAGAACTTTCTACTGCGACGGATGCACGAACGAGGACATATTCATCACGGCACAAATGTACAGCTTCTTCGGCGATCGCCTCTATTAGGTGGAAATCCAGCCTCTAAGAATAAAACGGGCCAAACTCCCGGCAGTACTTCAAGTACTGGAGAAGATGAATCGGATGCAGATGCCGCTTTGAACAGCTCCAACGATGATACAACTGATAGCGATCTTTTCATAAAGTGGTTGGAATCTGAGTCGTTAAAGCGTATCACATTCATGACGTTCTACCTTGATATCATGGATTACATCAAGTTTCGGCACAACCCGCAAATTGCATTTTTTCAGGTTCAGCTTTTGAATCTTCCTTGTGATGACGAGAACTTGTGGGAGTCGTTTGAGGTGAATGGATCGTTTCGCAAGATTGTGAAGCGTCAAAGAAAATTACAACAACAGCAACGCAACCATATGCCGAAGAAGGACTCGAGTTTATTCAGAATCAAGAGCGGTGATAGTTTCTTGAGTGTGTTGAAGAAATTGCTTCGTTCTGGTAGCAATCTGAAGAGCTGGCCGGTGACAAAACTCTCCTTGTTCAACAGAAAATTGGTGTTTGCTGGGTTGGTATCATTGATGTATCAAATGCAGCAGACGGAACTTCAGAATAGCTGGTCGCTTCTAGCTTCGAATCATACCAAAGGAGCTCAATCGAATAATAGTCTACTACAACAATGGAAAATCACCTTGACAAATGCTTTTGAGAAATGGAATACAACTGTGAATGGCCCTTGCTGCCAGCCATCTTTGAAGCCACCATCAAAGCTCTTCATGAACGTGTTGACGACGCAATGCAAATATGCGCTTTTTCACTTGACACAGATCATTGGTATGGGCGATATAAACCATTACGATATTGCAATTTTTGGTGGGTCCCCAGCAAATATGAGTGTCGATGCCTCTTTGAAAGATCAGTATATTGTTCAAGCCAAATTAAAGAAAATGTGGCAGAAGAACAAGAATGGTACTGACTTGATTAACCTCAAAGGTGTAATTCATTGCTACATCCTACTCTGGGAGTTGATGTTGGGTCCTTCAGATTACAGTTTTCTTGACTGGCACGCCAATCAAGATTACTTTGATGGCATGTATGCTACTGCAATTGCTACTCTAGTGTTGTGGAGTTATGTCTTTTCGATCTGCGGTAAAGAGTCCCAGGTGTACAATGAGGAAATTGGGAAGTTACAAACATATGCTGATCTTTCTAAGATAAGCACTGAAGGTGGGTATGAGTACTTGAAAAGAATACGGATGGTTTTTGATTCGAAACTGGAACCCAAGTATGACTCTACCGGTCAACTAAAAATACATCGGTGCTGTGAGATTCTTCCATCTATCCCAAAGAAAAATAACATAAGTGGTCTCTGCTTTTTAGTGGGTACTCGGTTACTCGAAAGTCAATGGGACGTGATTCGTGAAAATGCCAAACTTATCATACATTGTGGGTTTAGGTCCATTGGCAAGACGAATGCAACATGCTCCAATTTGTTTGAAAACGAACTAGATTGAGTTCTATATAATGGCTAAAATTATCGTAAGAGGAACGTCATGGCTAAAATGGGAAATGTAGGGTAGAATGCTATTAAACCAATAATACGGCATTCACACAACCGTCTCTGTCTGGCTCGTTGGTGATCTGAGCATACTTACCCCACACAACTTTACCACCAGCAGTAACTAAACCCAACTCCGAAACATTGACTTCGATGATGGTTCCCTTGGTCAATACTCCCAATTGGGTGTACATGGGTGACTGAGGGTTCTTCTTGACACCCAAAATAGGAAGGAAAACCGTGACTCCCAACTCAGGGTGGGTCACATTGGCCTTTTTCTGTCTTAATGCCGAAGGACGAATAATCCTCTCCATCTTAACTGGTCTACGAGTGAACCCTTCTCCCACGAATGTATGCTTGGTGATCATTCTCTTCCATGATTTTGTCTTCAGTTTTCCTGTTTTGATGACCTTGAACATCTCTTCCTCGGAAATACCCTTCACCTTGGGTAATGGTACGGAAAACTTATCTGCTTTCTCCATTCTCTTTTGCTTGATCGAGCTACTGATAGCCTTGGCAGTGTTGGTATCTTTACGGTCCAACAAGTATGTGGGCAACGCCTCGCCGTCGTTTTCCTTTGGTGTGGATGGTCCCTTGACCTTGGACTCCTGGTGGGCCTTTATCTTCTTTTTCATGGCCACCTTCTCGGAGTATCTCTGCTTGGCAAACTGCTTTCCTCTCCAGCCCTTCAATGTTTGGGCATCCTTGGCCACTCTATGGCCCTCTCTGGCAGCTCTCTTTCTCTTACGCTCCTCGTGGTCCAATCTACGACCATGCTGCTTTATGTGCTTTTCGATATATTCGTTTTGAGGCATAGTTATCGATGTGGGGATGAGATGAGCTGCGACAGAAAAAATTCCCTAGGCGATGTTCCTGCACAGGCCTCGCAACACCCATCAGGGCTGCGAAATGCGATGCGATGAGATTGACAGGCAATATGACAGCGAATGTTGATGACTTGCTCCAGGGTATTATAGACTCCGCCGAGGCAACCCAGCGCTCCGTAAGCGCGTTAGACAAATCCTTGGATGCCGACACAGTGCCGGAACTCGTTCAAGACATGTTGACGAAATTGGGTCAATCGGCGCCCGAAGGTTTGTCGTTACTTTCATTGAAAAATAGCGCTTTGCTTTCTTATATCAACCAGTTGGCGCTCATCACGACGTTGTGCCACCTCAAGAGAATGCATGGTGACGACGTCGAGGAGGCCAGGAACCAGGCGATAGAAAACTCCATTGCACAGCGGGTCTGCTTGGAGAAAGGTGTGAAGCCGCTTGAGAAGAAACTCAATTATCAGCTCGAGAAAACGATAGGATCGTATGTGAAG
Source organism: Meyerozyma guilliermondii ATCC 6260 (assembly GCF_000149425.1). Lineage (NCBI taxonomy): Eukaryota > Fungi > Ascomycota > Pichiomycetes > Serinales > Debaryomycetaceae > Meyerozyma > Meyerozyma guilliermondii. Next base: position 1,818,576 of record NW_001809800.1, read on the forward strand.
ATGAAGGAAAACGAACAAAAGTTGGAGCAATCGCTCGAGAAAAATGGATCTGTTGAAGATCTGGATTCTGACGATGAATCTGATGATGAAAAACTTGCCCATAGACCAGATGCTACTGCCTTGGCCAAGATGTCAAGACCAAAAGATTCCGACAGTATCAGCACTAAAGAAAAGTATAAGCCTCCAAAAATCTCGGCTGTGGCACCTCCTACCAAAGACGCTCCTGTGCAGCGTAGTAATCGTAAGCTTCAAAGTATGGAAGAATACTTGCGAGAAAGTTCCGATTTGCCCCAAGTGGACCAATCTATTGGTACAAATATCGTCGATCATGGTCGTGGTGGCATAAAGACACAAGCCGAGAGAAAGAAAGAGAAGGAAATTCAAGACTACGAAGAGAGCAATTTTATTAGATTACCATCAACGTCCACGAAAACATCTGCCAAGCAAAAGCGTCACAATATGATGAACACATTTGCTGGAGAAGACTGGTCGATGTTCAATAATACCAGGGACATTTCTTCCAGTACGTCTCGGAAACGCAAACCAAATTCCGTATGGGACCGTGTGAAGCGCAAGAGAACATAGATGCAATTCATAACGAGTATTTGATCTATATATCATAATAACACATACATTACATTCACGCTACAAACATGAAGATCCCTCTCCAGTATTTGGTCGTGACTTGATCAACAACAAAAGTATCGTAGCTTATACCGACATTAGTTTGGAGATTCTCCTCCTTCTCTTTTTTTTTCGTTTTCTTTTTTTCAATTTAGCTTTTTAATTTTCCCGACCGTTTACCATAATAACAAATAAAATAAAAATAACATGCAAAGTATTGAACTATGCTCTTCACTTCTCGACATACCATTGTTGGGCGCCGTGCTGCACTGCAGACTGGTACTGGTTACTGTTGGGCTTATAATAAGTAGTCCCGACAAATGGTGTATCGTTTGAAATTTGCATGCCCGAGAATCTAGAGATGTTTTGGGCTGCGTCGTACTTCAAAGAAGGCTTGAGCATACCTTCATCCTGGTATGGTTCCCCAAGAATGTATTCAGGGTTGTGAGCAACGTACCTGTTGGTTGAGTTGTAAAGAGGACGTTGCATGAATCCAGGTTGATTCAATTGTGGTTGTGAAACCATTTGAGGGTACAGAAAGCCACGCTGGTGATGAACATAGGGCATTTGAGCGTTCTGTGAGTTGTTGAAGCTATTGCTTCTTCTTGAGCTCTGAGGAACAAATGTATCGGGATTCACAATGAATTCTCCGTCTGAATTCATGTTTGTAGACACACTTGTCGAGGACCTCAGCAAGCCACTGCCATTCAAAATAACATTGATCTTCAGCTGGATCCGTTTGCCAAAGCTGGATACAATCTTGCAATTTTGAAACCACTTCTTGATGATTTGAATTTGCAATGGCTCCATATTCTGGCGGTAGTTTAATGGCAATAACACCATCACATTTTCCATGAGTGGCTCTTTAAAGTTGGCGTTGACAATAACCTCAATGAGTGTTTGTACAACATAATTGCCATAAGGATCGTTAATCATCTTGTTCAAATCGGAAATAAGGATTTGGTAGCACAAATCGTACTTCAAGCAGGAGAAAGCATCAGAAATTGGTTCGTTATTGAAGCAATTTTTCAAAAACTTTTCAACCACATTGGACGAAAATTTCAACTTGCACAAATTGCTTACACCGAATCTAACAAAGTTGTTGAACACGGCGCGGTTAATTGGCAACGAATTGATGGAGATCAAATATTGCAAGACATAATTACCAAACTGATCATTGATAAGTTTAATAAAGATTTCGAATGTCAAGATTCGAGCCGAAAACTGCGATAACTGTTCGGTGGTAACATGATTCAAGCATTTTTGAAGAACGCAGCAGCCATGCTTATGGGTTGCGACCACTAACAAGTCCTTTATGATCGAATCATAAATGAACTGACAATCGTCAGCCGGATACTTGTTCAAGATCTTCTGGATGACATGATTGCCATTGAGATCCTTGATCAACTCGATGATATAAGGACTCAAGCCATTAACTATCAATGTGAGCTGGTACTTGTTGGATACAGCATCAATAATCTTTTGGAGGGCACGAGTGCCATGCTGGTTGATGGAAATCTGAAAGAGGTTATACAGCAATGATTCTAGTATGAGAGTGATGTTTTGTTCACTGCAGTAAGCAATGAGTTTCTGGACCAAGTAGTTGCCGAACGGGTCAATGATGAGCTCGTACATGTTTGGACTAACTTGCGAGAAGATAACGTCGAAATTGGCCCTGCGCTGTTGAGCATTGGAAACCACATGTTCGTCAATTTTCTTTTGAAGAAAACGACATCCATACTGGTCTTTAGCCAAGCTTAGGATCTGGGGCCTCAATTGTGTGAGAGGTACCTTGTTGATGGAGAGAAGGTACTCTTTGTCGATCTTGGTAGGATGCAGCAACGAAGGTGAAAAACCGGTGGATCCGGTTGCGGAAGTCGCAAGTCCATTAGTCCCAAAGTTCTTATTGTAAGATGACGCCGAGTCAAGGTTGAATGTGGGGAGCAACAAGTTATTTGGAGCGGCAGAGGTGGCCGAAGGGGTCTTTTCTTCCCACAAATTCAGCCTTGATGCGGGTGCTGCGGGCGGCGTTGTAGGCTCGATAATTGAATTGATGGAGTTGATGGAAAGATTGGGACGATGAGACATAATGAAGCGGTTGTGGGATAAATCACAAATCACCCCTGAGATTAAAGTCGAAAAGCTTAAAAGGTAAATGGGGTAATAACCGATGTCAAATGAAACGTTTTGTCCACTAAAACGATAGACGTATAGCCCAGAGTAATTATAGCTAATTGAGAATTTGTTTGTGCCACCCAATCACAAATATTTCCCGTTTGTGAAAGTACGTGGCAATGCGACAACACTAACACAGAAAATGCCAGAGTTATATACCGAGTCCTGATCCGGATCCAAGAGGTGGTATGTGCAGGTGACGCCCCACCAAGCCCGCCAAACCTATGCAGCGCAATTGATGCATAGTGGAGCAAAGCGAGAACATGCAGGTGAAGGTTTGTGTCAGTGGCTTCTGACAATGATCTACAATACAGAGATGATGATTACAGTAGGATTTTGAAGAAATATACTTGGTAGTTGTAGATAACCTGGGTGCAGGAGCGGTTCCTCTGCACCATTCTCAACAGGTGCAGATGCAATCCGGATTGTATACAGGAAGGTTGCAGGATTAGACGATGAGGAAGTTTTGGGATTGACGATAATTTGGCAACAATAGTTGGGTTTTATGTGGCATATACCGGTTGGGTAAAGAATTGTAGTTTCACGTGCATGATTTGAAGCAATCACCACACCGCAAGTGGCAGCATTGATGCACCATATTTGAGGAGATCCTGATTCAGTGCCCTAGACAACTGCCGGTCTAGAACCAACAAAGGAGGTGCGTGCCTCCTTGAGTAGCCGTCCTGCAGACGAGCTTGTGCTGCAAACATTTCCGTAAATAGAAGCGGCTGTGTACCGGAAGCGCGTGTTGTCAAACAGACGCGACATTATGTGGGTGCGCGCTACTGTGCGACAATCGATTCGAGGTGTCAAACCATTGCGCTTACGGTGACGAAATTGAGCTAATATTTTATGGCTTATGGCTACTAGTAATCTTGCCTCGTTCAATCTCTCAATCTGTTATATCTATTCAATCTGTTCAGTCAAAATTCTTTTTTGACTCTACTTTGTTAAATTCCTTATTTTTGAATTTTTCACAATTTCTTAATTTCACAATCTCACAATTTCACTTATCAACATTCCACTACTTTAACAAATTACAGTCTTCATCATTTATTATTCATACATCATTACATTCTGCATCACAAATGTATCGACCCGCCTCAATAAACTTATTCAAAATCTCTTCGTAGAAAATAAACTCATCGCCGTGAATACTCAGTATGAGTCTTCGCCGCAACCGGTCGTTTTGCCGGTCTATGATAACTTTTCGCCGCGCTGCAGCTTCTTGTGTCAGCGGAAACTCACTAGTCATGAATCCAGGAGGTGAGGGAAATTTGTCATATAGCTGTGATTCGGGTATTTCTTGTACCTGTTCTCCTGCCTTTCTATAAAAATCGTTAATTTTATTCTGTTCTGTTCGAGAAACACCAGTTTTGCGGCCCGGTGGTTTCATGCCAAAGTTGGGATTGGGCTTAAAGTCCGTCAAGCACCAAGGGTTCTCTGTTATAGGATTGGTGGAGAGATGAAGATGAAAGGATGGATCCTCAAGTTGGGATTGAAAATACTTGCGTAAGAAGTCCCGTCTTTGAAGCTTCGTTGAATTACGGGGTATATTGATGGTCTGGGCTGTTGTGTCTCGCAATTGTCGTTGGGAAGTGACTTTAGGTTTTGCAACCTGAAGTATTCCAGTATCCTGAGAATCTTCTACCACCTCCTTTATTGGCGAAGATGGGAGCTTCACGTAGCACGGTCGTTCAGGCGAGTTCGTGGAAACTTGCAGAGAATACTGGGTCGGAAGCATGTTGAATTCCGAGTCAGTATATTCCTGAACGTTGAATGGTTTACCTTGATACATGAGGATTTTGGTGGGGGACCTTCTGGGACCGTTTTGCTTGACAGGAGATGAGCTTTCATTTGAATTGTGGTCGATTTTGTCGATTTTGTCAATTTTGTCGATTTTCAATTCGGGTTCAGTTTTTATTCGCTTCTCACTTTCATCAGTCTCTTCTAGAAGACGCTTTTTTTGTGAAACTTTGTCTAGATCCTGCAAGTCAGCGGCAGACTCGTGTCCTATCTCCCTTTCATGTCTCAATTCATTATTTTCACGTCTCAATTGCTCATTTTCACGCTTCAATTCACGCACTTTCTGCTTATATTGGTCCTGATAAGATGCCTTTATTTCTGCCAACTTGGCCTCAAATTCATGTTTCTGAAGTTCTAAGGTCCGCTTTAACTCGTGGTTCTCCTTCTCGAGTTTCTGGAGTCCTCGTCGAATAAGGTCCAGCATCAGTCCAGTTGCAAATAATCTCAATCGCGTTTTGTTTAGTGAAAACACACACCCGTACACCCGCAAGTTTTAATTGAGTGCGACAGAAATCATCAACATCATGTTCGGGAGTGCCAATTCAGGTTTTGGAAACACCACTGGTGGTGGCCTTTTTGGCAATAAGCCGGCTAGTACTGGCTTTGGAACCGGAAACGCATCTGGAAATACAAATACTAGCCCTTTTGGTGCCTCAAATACATCTAGTGCTCCGATGTTCGGCAGCTCATCGAATAACAATACAACCAATAATTCTACTGGAGGTCTTTTCGGGGCGAAAAATACCAGTGCTCCTTCTGGAGGGCTCTTTGGAGGACTGAACACTGCCAACACTGGCGGAAATCAACCTCAAAATAATACCCAAGGTGGTCTCTTTTCTCAGGGAAACACCACCAACCAATTTGGATCGGCACCTAAATCCACATTTGGGGCCCCTGCTAGCTCTGGTGGTCTCTTTGGGAACAACAATAACACCAATCAAGCTTCAGGGGGCGGGCTTTTTGGAAACTCATCGACAACCCAAAACTCCGGTGCTACTTCTGGTGGTCTTTTTGGCAGCTCCAACACCCAGAACCAAACAGGTGCTACAGGAGGTGGCCTTTTTGGATCCAACAACAATACAGCCAACAACAGTTCTGGCCAAAGCTCACTTTTTGGCTCGAAACCCACGACTTCTACAGGCGGCTTGTTTGGAGGCAATTCTGGCACCACCAACAATACATCTTCTGGTGGCCTCTTTGGTGGGAACAGCAACACAAATACGAGTACCGGAGGTGGTTTATTCGGAAACTCTAATACATCGTCAGCTCCCAAAACCGGTTTATTCGGTGGAAATAATCAAAGTTCCGGAGGCCTTTTCGGTGGATCCAACCAGAACTCAGGAGGTTTGTTTGGAAATAACAACAATACTAATCAAGGCTCAAATAGTCTCTTTGGCGGCGCCTCCAACAACACACTCAACAACACCAGCAATTCTCAGCAACCGCAACTCACAGCCATGACTCGAGTAAGCGAGCTTTCACCACAAATGAAGAAAGAGCTAGAAGACTTTGACCAGTATATCAACACCCAGCATTTGATTGCCAGCACATTACAGGCAGATATGGAAAAGCATGATCATCTTATAACGTCTATACCGAAGGACACTAATTATTTGCATAACAAACTTACTGCGGTTAACCAAGGGTTAAGGTTTGATTTCAGTCAGCTCCAGAATCTCAAAGACATAAATAACGAGCTTTCAGAGGACCTCAGCAAGATCATGCAGCTCATTATCCAGTTGTCTACTCCTGGTACCAAGTTGTCGTCATCTATTCAATTGAATGAGTTCTTCGTCAGAAAGATTAAAAAGTATCATGAAGTAATTGCCAGTTACCGAGAAATACTTCAGGAGGTGGAAGATGTTATTGGAGGCTTGGAGAGACTGTGTGCTGAAGGTTTCGGTGGGTTGTTCAATATTGTCGCTGTCATTAAGTCCCAGTACAATTTGTTCATGGAATTGTGCGACAACATGGCCCAGATACATAACCAGGTGACAAAGTTGAAGTGAGAAGTAATAGTAATAGATGTATAATACGTGTAGCTTTATATTCAAGAAGATACAACAGATATGTCACATATCTACGTACAAGTGTCTACAGGCACAATTGATACTACACTTTATCATATCTCATTTATTTAAATTATGCGCGAAGTTCATCTCATCTTATGGCTAAAGTAGATCTCAGCAAATATTTGGGTAGTGGAAAAAAGAAGAAGAAACAAAAGACGTCCGACAATGTTATAGTCACGGAGCAGCCATTGCTCCCTGCTGCCAATGAAGTTGAGGATATAAATGAAGACGGTGAATTAGGACCAGTACAAATTTCAGAGCCGAAAAAAGAGTCTAAAGGGTTTCGAAGAATTGATACTGGAGGCATGGTACAACCCCAGGAAAACCAAGACACTGTCTACAGAGATACTAGTGGCCGTATAATCGATATTGATGAAAAAAGAGCAGAAATTGAACAACATAAAGAAGAAGAGATTCAAAGGAAACAGCAATTGGAGAAACAGATTAATCAGGGAGATGTCCAAAGAATAGAAAAGGAAGAGCTTAAGAAGAGTATTCGACGAGCCCAAACCAACCACTTATCTCCAAACGATTCAGAGTACAACGATTATATGAAATCAAGGACCCATTTTGACGATCCACTCCTGACATTTGTTGCAACTACTAATACGAACCCCACCTCCAAAACAGGACGCCCCACTTACTCAAAAGGAATCTCTCCGCCAAACCGGTTCAACATCCCGGCTGGAGCACATTGGGACGGAATAAATCGGTCCAATGGATTTGAAGAACTTGTAATGAGACGTCGCAACGAAATCAATGCTGAGAAACAGAACAAAAAGATCCACGATGGAATTGAGTTGGACTTGGAGTTGGAATAAAAAATGCAATACATAACTAAAGATAATAACTCACAACTAAAGACAATAAATCAGAACTAAGACAATATTACATAACTAACGATTTCCTTCACTTGTCAGCCCACTTTCGCATCGCCAAATTATCTTATGCTGATAAGGGAGATCCCAGGGTTCTACTATGATGAAGAGAAAAGAAGGTACTTCAAGGTAGTCAACGGAAGCACACTAGTCAACAAGAAGTACCACAATAACAGAGTTCAAGCGGAAAAGCGAAGGTTTAATAAAAGCCATGAAACCAAAAATTGCAAAAAACAAGCATTTCCCCATGTCGATGATCGTATAAATATACTCAAATTACGTCTTGGAGAAACAAGACTCCTTCAGCATGACCTCACGTTTGAAATGATCAAGTCAGTACAACAAAATAGCTACAAAAGTGCTCGAAAACGAAACTTGAAGAGTTGGGGAATAGTTTCGATGGATCACCATGGTCCTCATATTATAGTGTCAAGTCTGTATGACGTGCTGTTGATCGGCCACGGATACTGTGACTTCAGCGACTTGATGTTCTGGCGCCACTTTGAGCGAATCTCGTGCAATCTAGCACCTATTAATGAACCTACAGTGTCCAATCTCTCATGCGATGGACGATATTTGTTCTACACAATTACTGTGACATCGGTTGATTTTCCTTCAATGGTGCAAAACTATGTCAGAATTGAAAGATTGGAGGTTGACAATGCTATCAGAAAACAAGACTTTACCCTTGCACTTTATTCCTACTGGAAGTCGCTACAAGTATCATCTTTTCAACATTTTCTTGGTCAAATTTTGGGAGTAAATGCCATTGATTTCAGCGAGGAGCGATACTCTTATTTGGATGGAAATCTCTTCGTTGACACAGTATCTATCACAGCCTTACAAATCTGTAGTAAAAAGGTCTACTTGGGTTGCAGCAACGGTTCAATCGTTATACTATCTTTCGAGGAAATTCTGGGTGGCATAAAGTTTTATGACTCTTGTTTGGTAAATGTTAGCACGAAAGCACCAATTTCCGTGATAAGAGTACTTGAAAAAGATTTCATTGCTTTCACAACTGAGCGAGTAATTACCATTCTTGACTCACATCACCGTCAGATTCACCGCATAAATCATTGCAATCTAATCAAAAACTTTAAAGCTGAGATATACCCGGAATTGTCGGTGATTCATGTTGTTGGTCTTACAAAAGTTACAACCTATCGAATACTCAAGAATGGTGAAAAAATTGTAGCGCCAATTCACTACTTCAACGATAATATTACAATTCAACCATCAGTTATAGAAAGTGATCTTATGATGGTAAAAGAATCGGATCTGACCATACGAGTCACAGATCTCATGAACTTCAAATCGGCTATCCTACCGGTTGCAAATGATGATAGGGTATTAGTGGGCATTTACAAGTGTGGTGACGAGGTGATTGTACATTTTGCAGACGATTCAGTGTCTTATTTCAAGCACTATATGTAGTTATGAATTAGTTTTTCTTTATATAGTTCAAGTAACTTTGATAAGTAAAGTTACCAAACTTGTAGTCAATGTCTAACAAAAGCTTTATAGCATCCTGAGACTTGTACACATATTCAGCAGGTAATTTAACCAACGCATTGGATATGTCGTTATTCGAACGTAAACCATTCTCGGCAAACAATTTGTCCTGATTCAAATACATGATACGGTTTCCTTGAGTATTGTATACCTGGTCGTTGGTTAAGTTGTACACACCAGGATATCCACTCGTGGACTTGAAGTTAGACTCCCTAGTGTTAGGAGGATGAAGAGGAAACAAGTTTTGCAACACCTCATACGATGCTAAGGTGAATCCGAATTGGGGTGAAGATCTGAAAACACGAGCAATAGAACCCTTGAAAAAAGCTCCAACTCCCTCTTCTTTCAAGATCACCGAGAATGCATGGGTGATGCCTCTGTATTTGATATCGTGGGATTTGCTCTCCACTTGAAGTCTGGTCTTAATGACATCTGCTGGTGTGGTAAAGAACGCAGCTGGAGCACCAGCCAACGCACCAGCCAATAACAACTGCCATGAATCCAACTTGTGAACCTTATTAGGATCATTAGGATCGAAACCAAACAAAAACTTCTTCAAATTAGCATAAGTTGGGAAATAGATAGCCGAAAACGGCACATCTCTCAACAAACAAGCAGTTGCACCTTTATACAAACCTTTGGCACCAAGCTGCTTAACAATTTGACCGGCACTTAATTTTTTATGAGGAATTTCACCGGGACCCAAGATCTTGGTACTACGTCCACCTTGCATTTGCAATCTGATTTTGACAATTTCCAATGGATTGGTAAAGATGACTTGACAGGCACCAGCGGACATTCCAGCACCAATTTCCCAACCCATGGTAATCTTTCCAAAATCGTCAGTACCAATTTTTCTCACCAAATCGTTCACGGTTAATTTGATAGCCTTTTCTGGAGCCACACCAACTAATTGAGCTGCCAAACCGGAGTAAAGACCCTTGAATCCTTCATTTTTGATAATCTTTTTGAAACAATCAAAAGAGTTATCATACATAGACTTGTGCTTTTGTGCTTGCATTCTTGTCTTCACCAAATCGATAGGATATACAACGGTAGCACCGATACATCCTGCGATGGAACCCAAGAAGAAGGAGTACAACGAATCGAAAATGGGCCAAAGTGAAAAATTATCAGCCTGGACTGGTTGAGCAGCTGGATGATCAAAGATCGAATAGAGAGTCTTGTAGTTGTTATCAAAATTAGGGTTCAAAACAGAAATGAGTTCTTTTCTAGGAATGGTTTCTTCGGTTTTGTTGATCAAAAAGAACAACAAATCAAGCTCGGTGGTGGATACTGGCTTAAAGTTGGAGGATTTGAGAAGGTGATCATTCAAATGAGCGTACAAATCCCGCTTGTTAATGAGAATATCATCCTTATCCTTAGTTGTTGGAGGGGTATTTGCAATGACCTCGTTGACCAAATCGATACGATTGAGGGTATTATAGACGAACAAAACGTTTGAAAGAGAAAATTCACTTTTCTTGAAATATTCAGGTAAAGTGTGCAAATTCTTTTTCAATTTGGATGAAAGTTTGTGACTCAAGTTTTTCGTGAGTAATTCATAGAACTCTTGCTCATTAAGAACTCCCGAACGGCCTGCCACGAGTTCAAAATTACCGATGAGTTTTGTAACTGGAAGGTAATTTATCACTGACACAAAATCAACAAAATCAATTGAACCAAGAGGAGCGAAGAATCGCGCAAGATAAGCCCAATTGAGCTTCACTTTCTTTTGTTGGTAGCTAGGATCTATTGCCTTGTTCAAACCATTGAGTTTATCGATACATTCCTCATAGGTTATCTTGGTGCGGTCCTTCGATTTCGAGCTAAACATCGAGTACACAAGTTTGAACTCTCCATCGTAGGAGGTTAACACGTCTATGAACCGAACAAAATCGCTTTCTGTCACATAACCCTTGTTGGCCTTGTCACAAGCAAGATACAAGAGTGAATAAGATGCCTTGGGAAGATCAGATTCGAAAGGTGCCAATATGGTGACAAATTGCGGGAAAGAAAGGGTTTTCTCACCCTCCAACAATGTTGGGTTCTCGGTGGCAAACTGGTTAAAAATCTCTCTGGCTTTAAATTCCGAAGCCATTTTTAATATTTCATACACTGAATTTACGTGGGGTAAATTTCATAGGATAAATTTGGTTTTGTAGTTGCAAATTTCCGAGTTCAAGTTCACAGATGTGTAGAAGGTAGTTGAAGTGGTTTCTATGTCTATAGTTGATTCCCACACAATACCCAAATATTTCTATGGTACCGAATTATTCGCAAACGTTTCAGGTTATTTACCGGTGAAAGTCTCGTGAACTAAATATTGACTCTCCACAACGATTCGCTGGCCGAGGAAATCCGTACAGGAAGAGCGGGGTGGTATGCAGGCTGCAAAATAGAGACGCCTGGAAACGAAAAGAAAGCGTAGAATATGGGGATTTGGCACGTAGAATCGTGTAAGTGACTATAATGTGGTGTCAAGTTTTTAGACGAAATGTGATATTTTTGAAGTAGTTTGGATCTAGTCAACCGTTGAAAGCGCGACCCGGAGTCCCCTCACTTTCACAGGCGTCCATTTGACCGAAATTAGTGCGATGCAGGAAAGGCTACGCGGGCGGAAAAACCAGCTTAGGAAGTCGCAGTTAAGCGGATAAAATAAATGATAATGAGAAAAATAAGAGAGAAAATAATGAGATAAAAATGAAAGTTGAAGAGAGGTGAAAAGATACTGAAGGAACAAGAACAATTCTCAATTAAAAAGCGTTCCTCGAGTTCAATTCAATTCCTCTCCTGTTAGTCCGTAGTCGTACTTAAGTCAACCCCCTCTTATCACGTGATCCGTCAAACTCCATCATATCCAGTTATCTGCAGTAGAATATATCGTGATGGCTACTGGGGGACCTGGTACGTATAAACCATAAAGCTCAAACAAACATAATCTAACTATAGGAGGCTTCAAGAGATGGACACCTACGCCACCTGAACGTGGCTCGTTTCCTTTAGACCATGATGGAGAATGTCGTGATCAGATGCTCAAGTACTTGCAATGTATGAAGTATACTGGAAACATGAATGCTCCCAATTGTCGGATATTGTCGAAACAATATCTCAAGTGCAGAATGGAACATGATCTTATGGAAAATTCCGACTGGGACTCATTGGGATTGGTGAATTTACCTGAGAAACAAAAGGAAAAGAGAGTGAATCAACTGAAAGAAGAGAACCACCTGAAAGAAAGCGGACTGAAAGATTGACCGAAAGATTGATAGCTACGCATCACTTGTAAATAGAGAGAGCTGTTCAATGGAATTAATGCGACTATCTAAAGAAATAAGTAGATCGACTACCGTTGAGCCCATAAACAGTATGAAGAACACCGTAGATTAACCACTATGATACTCAGACAAGTGTAATTACCATTTCAGTCTCTAACTCTGAAAATTATCTTTTCAACAACGACCACTTGCAACCACTTATACTTTCAGTACTTTCGTAGTCTCTGATAATCACCTAATTTCAACTTCCATCTTCTTCACTTTTTATTGTCCTCCACGTCCACGGCCTCTGCCACGGCCCCTGCCACGGCCACCTCTTCCACGGCTGCCTCCTCTACCGTTCTGGTATCCACCTCTTCCATTGTTTTGGCCTTGACCTTGACCTTGACCTTGAGGTGGTGGTTGCTGAAAGTATTGTGGTGGAAGTGGAACACCAGGAACAACTGGCACAAATGATTGCTGCTGTTGTGCCATAGGAGGTACTGGTGCTGCTCCTTCATTCATCACATTCGAGTAAATTTGTCCGTAAATTTGCCTGATGGCATTGTTGGAATGTGAACCAGAATCCTCATCCATATTGTCAGGACTCTTGTCCACTTTTTTACCGTGCAAAAGCTGGAGTAATTCATTTGCTTGCTTTGGTTTGGTGTCCGCTTCAGACCCATTCTGCTCGGTTTGTCCCTTGGCAACATTTTGGCCAGTAGGCACACGAGAACCTTGAGTCAGTGGTTTTGGTCCATTAGCATTCGCAACCTTGCGTGGAGCAGATTTGCGGTTCTTCGACGCATTGCTGTGATAAACAAGCTGCTTGTCGGTTATGTTCAACACCAATGACGAATCCACAATCAAACCACGATTGGTTCTCAATTTTCCATTCATGTTGTTACCACTAAGCAACACTTCGTCAAACACTACTCCCAATGATACTTTAGGTCCAACGGTGGTGATGGTGGCCACGGTTCCCTTCGAGAGATATGGCACCTTACCAGAATCTTGAACGTAAACCACACGATCACCAAGCAGGAACCTTTGCGTGCTCAACACTTGGTAAGATTGACCAGGGTTGAAAACTGCTTCCCGAGGAACACCTTTAATATCTTTCTTTGTCAAAGGAATATCTTGTGAAACATAGTTCTCCATGTAGTCTTCGATAGCAGCGAAAGAAAATTTGGTGAGAGACTCCGATTCCAACGATACGGTAATCAAATCCAGCTTAACTTGCTTCAACCATTTCCTGACCGCAGCTAGCTCATCAGGATTGGTTATCGTCAGCGTCTTGGGCATGGATTTGAGGTCAGACTGCGCCAATTTGCTGAAAAATTTGGGGAAGGTGGCCCTGTAATCGTCTATCAACTTCACAGCAAGAGGAGAAAATTCCCAAAATTTAGCACTCTTCTTCGTAAAGCCTAATACCTTCTGGCGCCTAGCTTCAAACTTCAACTCAAGACCAACATTGACTCTCTTGCCGCCATCATCCAACATCAATCCTGAAGTAAGCTTGGACAAGAACAATGGGTTCAACTTCAAACGCTTGGCAACTTCAAAAGAAGGCATGTATCTGATTTCTCTATTCTCAATTTCTGCTCTTCTTTGTCCGATGTTGGGTTCTGCGGCTGTTTGAATCTTGGATACCTTAACGTTGATTTTATCGTTGGTATCACCAAAGCCGGCAACAGTAGCAGGAGATCCATAAGCAAATGCTCCCAAGAACACGACCTCACTATCAAGTGGAAATTCTTCATCGATAGGTAAAGGTGGCCGTGTTGCATATCTTTCATCTCTGTGAACAACATCTTCAACGATAAGTTGTAAAGGATATGCCTCAGTGTGCTTTGAATAGGTCTTCACGTACGCTCCTTTGGCGTTACGAATAAGTCCAGAAACTGCTTGCACGTATACAATAGCATCAATTTTACCCAATTCAACACCCATATTCCTCTTGTATGTTTCATACAAGTTTCTGGAAGTGGTCTTGAACTCTCTGACTCCTTCCGGATCGTTTGGAGTTGCAACCACCTTTTTAGATGTCAGGATCTTGACTGATTCATATTTGAATTCTTCATCAACCACAGACACAACTCTAGACTCACGCAAGAAGGGCCATCTACTGTAGGCAAGACGACCCACGAATTTTTGACTGAATTGGTAAGTAGTGAGTCCTTCTTCTTGCTCGGGTATACTCAAGATCATGGACACAGATCTAGAAGGTGCCTGGAAAACTCGAACTTCGGCGAGCTTAAGCTCTGCATTAAATTTGACAGTGTTTAAAGTTGGGAAACCAGCAAGTAAGTTTTTACCAAGCAAGGCCCCATCACCCAAACCAATTGCAACCTTTTGGATTTCTGGCAAAACAAATACCTTTTCGTAACACTTATCGTGCTCTATGTCGGAGAAGAATGTAGGCAAAGGCGAAGGGTATACATGATTAATCTGAGGGTTGTGAATAAACTCAATGTCAGTTCCAAAAGAGTTTCTTTTTGTCTCTTCAGGTGTGAGTTTAGCTTCAATTGGCTTGAGAGTTTCAATAAGTCTCTTTTCGTCAACAAAACTCAACAAGACAACAGCTTCCCAACTTGCAGTCTTACCATTCATATCGATATCAACCTTGTCTGGATAAAAGTCAATGATTGGCGAATGAGATTCGGTCATCAATGGGCGATACTCGAGAGGCATTAACTTGCGAGATCTTGCTGGCAAGACAGCCATTAACTGTTCAAATGGTTTGAAAGGAGTTCCAAGTTCGAACGTGATTTTCTTGTTATTTTCAAGCATGTTTTCCAAACCAATGGAAATGTCTGAAATTCTTGGAGCATAATGGTAGCGATAGTACCAACTCCAAGAAGGACACCCTTGGTAGTAGTAGTACAAAACCCACTGCAAACCCTCAATGTAATGTTCAGTAAGATTGACCATCTCTTCTTTGTCATGTATCGAGAACTTGAACTTTTCTTGATAGTACTGATCTTTCCACTTCATAAATTTGGCATCGTAAATGTCTCTGGATTCCTTTAATAAATCTTCGGTTTCGAATAAGTTAGCAGATTGGTACTTTTTAACGGATTTTCTGATCTCGTTGATTCTATCCTCATGTTCCTCATCTGTTTCATAAGGAGACATACCATCAATATCCAATTTGGCCTCATAAGTATCTTTAGATCTCGAATGTACAATTATAAGACCAACTTCAAGCGCAAATTGTTTGATAAAGTCCAAATGCTTGGAGACCTCTTCGGCAGGAAGAGACAACAGAGGGAGCTTTCCTTCACCTTCCAATTGAACAAGGTCAGCAACCTTCATCGTTGAATATTCCATGAGCCAGGGTTTGATCATTCCTACCAATTTCTTTTGGTCTTTCAAGATCAACAACTTGCCCATTCTCTCTCTTCGTTTTCCACCAGTAATTGAAATATCTTCGAGACGTTGATTGAACCAATCAACATCTACATTCAGCTTTTCAAAGTTTTCCAACTCGAACTCGGACAAGTGACGAAGCCAAATTGCCAAACGCTTCAAATTTATCGTACCGTTCTCGTTAATGTAACCATCCGACTCCGCCAAAGCCTGTTTGAAAGTTTCCAAAAGAAGAGGAAAAGCACCCTTGTTGATATACAAATCGGGAAGACTGGGTAGGAAATCATTTCCAATGACGTACATGATCAATATGAGATCATCCAATACTCGTTCAAAGTCAAACTCGAATGAAACATCGTTATCCATGTCCTGGAATTCGAGTGAAATGTATTCTCGAAGCAATGAAATATGCAACAAGAAAAACTTTTGGTCGTGAAGATCGTTGGATTTGTTTCCTGACCGAGGGCCAAAGGTGACTTCTTCTCTCAACAAACAGAAATGAGGATCATGGCTCACCAACCCCAACATGATCAAATCGGCGTCTAAGCCGTAAATACAATGACGTGAGTTGGAGTTGTAATTGGGCTGAGACTTCATTGTTCTAATATAGTTCATAATTTTGTGTTCTCCTTCTCCTGGAACTTCATGTCCACTCAAGATAATCACGGTTTCGGCCCATCGAGAGTCGGTGGAAATCTTTTTGTGGATGAAATATTTCAAGTTCTCGGTCAATTTGGCCATAAATTCCGTACCTGGGGTGATAGCATTGGAATCAAATGGGTCGTCTTTGGGAATTTCCAACCCTTGCAGAATAGCCTTTTTCAAATTTTCTTCTGCTTCGTACGCGGTCCTAAATCTTCTGGCACGTTGCTGGTTCATCTTGGCACGGGGAGCCACTCCATCAATTGCCATATAGAACACACCTTTTGGTTTTATGATTTCGAAAAGATGCTCAATATACGAGAAGATAGCGGCGTACATTTGGTCATCCGTCATCCGACTAAGGGTGTCATCATTAGAATGAGTACACGTGTGGAGAATGGAGTTCATGTCCAAATATAAGTTGTCAAACTCGGGTATCTGGGTCCCATCAATGAGTTGGGAAATTAACGGCCATCTCTCAGAGATAAACCTAAAAAATTTAGGGATACCTGAGTTAGTAAAAATGCTGAAATATGTATATAGCAATAGAGCTCCAGCTCCTAGTGACTCGGAACTGGTAGAACTTCCCCAATATCGCTGGAATTCATCTTTCTACTTACCCATTTTGTTGCGGTACTCGTTGTCGAAATTGGTAAAGTTGACGTTGAGTGGGGCTAGCACGACCGCCGCGGCGTGTATATAAGCCGTGTGCCCGTGCACTGTTACGAAAGAACATAGCTACCAGCATAAGACATTCATACGTAACCATAACTACCTAACCTTTCCCTAAATCAAATAAAAAAATATGCTGGGACGAACAAATTGAAAACAAAGCCCAAGTGCCAAGACACGGGCGGCGCTCAGACAATAAAGCGCAGTTTACTCTCAGTTAACCAAGCATAAACCTGGTGTATCAGAGCATTGCCATATCGGTATATGGTGATTGCAAGTGAGTCTAAATTCTCTTTCAAAGCTGCCAGTGACTTTTTGGCGCTGGCGAACACATACCCGTACTCATATCGAGTCTGGTGCCATGTCGAGGAAAACGAATTTTTCATGTTATCAATTGGCAATGAACGAACAAACTCAAGCCCATGGTTCCGTACCAGCTTTGCCTGAAACACGGCGTCATTCCACATCAGTTTCACTGGTATATCCGCAATCAGATTCCACATCTGTTTCACTGGAATTTCAGAAACCCGATTCCACAGCAGTCTTAGTGGAAACTCAACGAAACGATTCCAGATCAGTTTCAACGGAATCTCCGCAATCCGATGAGAAATAGCTTCTGTCAGTTTGTGGATCGTGGCCGTTGCCAAATCAGTGTAATGGCGAACTTTAGACTCTCGGAGTGGTTTCTTAAGCCATAATCGTTTGTACCATGGCAAACTCACTTCTGGCTGGAACATCAAAGTAGTCCACACCTTGCCCATTTTCTCTCTGAGATCGTCATAAGGACTGGCAGGAACACTGGGCGCCGACTGCAAACTCTGCTGGAAAACGTAGTAGGTTGCGAGTGCCGTCAAAAGGGCAAATCCAGCACCTAGCAAGTAATGTAAAAGGTACTCGGAATTTGCATCCAAAATAGCTACAAATTTCAGACGTTCCTTTCTCTGAGCTGGGGCCACTTGAACAACAGCATTGCTACTCAACAGCTTCTCCTCTCTGTTGGCATTTGGAGTTTGTTCTGTCAATTTGGAGCGGGCCGCAGACCAGAAATTGGTTGATGTGTTCTTGATTTGACGATTCAAATCTTCGTAAAACAGAATCACATCCGATATCCGCTTGTCGTCTGCTGGCTGTGTTTCACAGTTATCGAATTTGCTGTCCTGCTCTGTACCACTAGCTGTCTGCGTCGTCTTTAATACGTTAATCTTTTCAGAGTCTGATGTTCCTGGTTCCCCATCTCCTTTAGCTGGCCGGTTAAAGTCTCCCGAGCCTTCATTTTGCTCCACAAACTTGGGAACTTGCAAGGTGGCGAGGGAATCATCGTTGTCAATTCCATGATTCCGAGGCTCAGATAGAACGTTAATTTCGTCAAACTCACTCCTTACCGAACTCTGGGTCGACTGGTCGTCTTCCAAGTCAGAAGATGACGAAATAATGGACCATTCCTCATCTGGGGAAGCCATAGTAAATGTGGAAGATTGTCGCTTTCTGTGGTAAAATGGAAAAATTGGGGTTTTACAAAAAAATATGGTAAACGTGGGTTGCTGGAACTGAGATTCAAGCACTGGTATAGTCTTTGGTCTTGAAAATAAGTAGGTTTAATGGAGTCACTCTTATCTATCCCTTTCTGATTTGTGCGGTTATCGCCTGCACGATCACAAATGGTTCCAGAGTGGTGCAGTGGATGCAAGAAACTACAAGGTATTAAGGAACTACAAGGTGATCAAGGTATTTACAGATTGATATACAAATTACAATTTATATTGATCATAAATACATTAGTCACTGTGATGGTCAGCTTGGTGCTTGTCGGTATGGTCTCGTTGACCCTCTAATAGTTTCAATCTCACATTCATCTTGGACACACTATCTTGTAACGACTGTGCATAGTTTACAAGATCCTGATATTTTGCGAGTGTAACATAATTTTTGGGTTCCTCCTGTTGAGTTTGGTTCTTGGTTTGTTCATGTAGGTAAGGGTAACCCGGTGGGTTTATTTGGCCCAGATCTTGCGCGGGGTTCATTATAGTTGAGTGAGTCAGAGGACCCAGAATTGACGATGGCCATGTGGTCAGGCTCAGGTTCAGGTTGGGGTTCAGATTCAGGTTCAAAGTCAGGTTTAGGTTCAGGTTCAGGTTCAAGTTCAGGTTCGGGGTCAGATTCAGGTTCTGGTTCAGGTTCAGGTTCATGTTCTGGTTCAGATTAAAAGTTGGGCTCTGATTCAGTATCTGATTCATGCTCAAGTTCTGCGGTTCCATGGACTCTCTCTGTCTATCAAAGTTGTTCAAAACCAATGGCTGATGATGAATCGAGCGAGAATAGTTCATGTCACCCTGCATTGGGCTATCGTTAAAAGGTAAATTTTGATGTTTGTGGTGTGGAGAATGATTTGGGGACGAATGATATCGATTCTGTGAGTGTTGACGTGGATGCGGAAGTTGCTGCAGAGGCAATTGCCATGAAGGTGATGCTGTGGTTTGGTCCGATGTGTTGCCCAAGATCAGACTATATGGAGGAAGCTTGGTTTGCGATTGGGAACTATCGCGAGCTCTATCCAATGGAGGAAGGCTCTGACTCTCGTTTTGGTTTCCCAGACGAGAATCTTCGTACCTTCTGGTGGTCGTGGTGGTAGTGGTAGTTGTTGTAGTGTAAGGTTGTCTATAGGAACGATTATGACCACGAGAACGAACATTATTGCCACCAGACCCATCCAGTGTGCTCATAGGAGTGTTGCTATCGCTAACAGACTCATCGCTGATAACAGGGTCGCCCAAAGTGTTAGGTAGTGTTAAATCGGTTTCTGATTTCAATGCTGAACATGCATCTTGGGAATTCTTGTGTCTTGTTAAAGCATCTGGACGAGCGAAACTTCGAGAGCACCGATCACAAATGTAAGGTTTTTCTCCCGTGTGAAGTTTTTCATGGCGTTTCAAATCATGGATCCTTCTAAACTTACTATTGCACACGGTGCAAATATGAGGTTTCATCGACGAATGGATCAACTCATGAGACACCATATTGTGCTTTCTGGTGAACCCTTGACCACAAGTCGAGCAAAAGTACTTTTTCGTAACTTTTTTCGCAGCGTTGCTATTAGTGTTTTTTGCGGTATTCTTGTTGACCTTGTTCTTAGTTGCATTTGTGTTCAATTTGCTAGTTTCCTTGGGTTTCACAGATGTCTTGGGTTCATTAGAAGATGTATAGCTCAGCGACCGGGATTGGTCATCGCCTTCACCGCCAGGCAGAATTATACTTGATACCAGTGCCGAGCCCGATTTTGAAGAATTCGAAAAGTTTGAAAGCTGCTGTGGCAGCTCAGTCAGGTTCCCTATATCTTTTGACATTGCTAAGTACTAGCTTCGATATAGGGCCACAAAGCCTATATTATTCAAGGTAACGACTAGCCAATAAAGATATGTGTTTTGGCCGCAAAAAAGAATATTGAAAACTTGATTCACTTGAATGAAACTTGGTTGGTGTTGCAGGGACGCCGTACACGTACGTTTACAAATGTCGCGTAGTAGTTCAGTAGCGGTTTTTTGTCCGAAACCCGGGGTTTGGAAAATGAGGTGACTGGGGTCCGCGATTATTTTAATTGGTCCAGCTTACGTAACAATACGTTGCTGTGGCCCGACACCAGGCACGAAAAAAGAAAAGAGTGATCATGCGGATCGGACCCATTTGCCACAAGTGGCGCGAAATCCGGTCAATTCCGGGCTTGATTGCTTTAGCTAATACTTTGGCATCAGATTATTCTTTGGCGGAGTTCCATGAGGCGGGGTTCCTGCATGCCATCGCCAATGGTGCCTTAGTCTTTCAACGCTAGTTGAATGCAGGACCAAATGTGTCAAGGGATCGTACGGTGTAATTGAGCGAGATTTCCAGACTAAATTAAAATCACCCTTGCACTAATGCGATCCGTGACAATTGAAAATGGTTGATGTGGCTGTGCTTGGAGTGGCAAGGTATTTAGATCATTCTGGAAGATTCTTTTCCTTTTTTGATACTAGCACCCTTTTTTGGTATGCCTTGTCATTTACAGTCTCCCTAAGAATTTGGTCACTATTGTCCTGTCATGGCATTGTGTATCTGTTGTTTGCCAATGCTCTTCCATATTTGTGCACCCGTACACCACCCTCAATTCTCAACAGTTCCTCGTACAAACTAAACAGATAAGGTCCCCTACACACGCCCAAAATAATCTCCCGAGTATTGCTACCCAGGTTTTTGTCCTCTGGGAACACGGACAGATGAATATAAACCTAGATTCGGCAAAGGGGACCCTTTGCAAGAACATATTAATTTATGGCTATTGTAAATACGAAAACAAGGGATGTGCATTCAGCCATAGAAGAAACAACAATGCCAATCTGGGCCCTGGGGCTACTCCAGCGAAGTCTGTGGCCACCACACCTACCTCAGACAAGCGGAAATTCAACGTAAATACGCCATCTTTCCAGCCTTCGACGGCTCCAGTCCAGGGACTCGCCAACAAGTTTGCGGGTTTGCTGCCAAAAGTTAAGGATATACCGGTCTTTGTACCTTCTGGAACACCTGCTTCCCCTGCACAATCCACACCGTCCACCGGAAATCAAGAACAACCAATGCCAACTAGCACTGTGTCGAATGTTCCCGAACGAAAGTTCAATACTTCGACACCTTCGTTTACTCCCAGTCAACCAATTCCCGCTCCCCCTCCCCAAAACACAAGCAGTCCCCCAACCAACCCATATCTCATGAACCAGCCGGGTCCTCCAACGGATATGTACTACCAATCAGCCTACCCGCTACAATACCATCTTTATGCCCCAGCGCCGCCTCCACGATTGGCCATTACCCACTCGCTGCACCAGGTCGACGCCCATTCGCTATTCATCGATTCAGAATTACGGGAAACCCTCCAGAAACGAAACGAAGCAACTCTCCAAAGTTATCCTGGAGGTCCTGAAATCGTAGACGTATACCATACTGTGGTGCCCATTGCGGCCGAAGGAGTATCAAAAATATGGAAGGTGTCTTCTTCGGTGTACAAGGGTGTCTCTAATGTTGATGGAAACGTATACGCTCTTCGCAAGATTGAAGATTTCAAAATAATCAATGAAACACCGTTTAGAACCATCAAAAGATGGCACGGACTTCAAAGCGCCAATATAGTGAAAATTCAAGACGCATTCACCACCGTTGCCTTTGGCTCACCGTCACTAGTCGTGGCGTATGATTACTATCCGAACGCATCGACACTCTTGGAGCAGCATGTCAACCGCCGGTTGGGTGGCCGTCTTGAGCCGCTCACCGAAGATATTTTGTGGCTCTACTTGACTCAGCTTGTCAATGCAGTACGCACAGTACACAAGAAGAAACTAGCAGCAAGATCTTCACTCGATCTTTCCAAAATCATCGTCACCACCAACAGAATTCGTCTTGCCGCGATAGGAATGAGTGACATTCTCAATTGGGAAGCTGACGACGCCGAGATTGCTCGTGTGGGGTTGCCGACTTATATGGAGAACCTTCAGCAGGAAGATATTCGAAACATGGCACGCTTAATGGTTGATCTAACCACAGTAATGAATCCCGTTGTCCAAAATGACATTTTTAAATTGAAGTCCAGCGGCTTAAGCACCGATTTCGTCGCTGCCGTCCAAGATCTTTCCAACACAGACGACTTGGAGTCTTACATCCGCAAGCACCTCGCCATACGTCTTTTGGATGTCGTGGATATGCTTGAGGACCTGAATGACTACCTCGAATCTCAATTGAGTACGGAGCTCGAAAATGCCAGACTTGTACGACTTATGACCAAGATCAATTTCATCGTCGATCGACCCGAATGGGATAACGAGGCGACAGCGGCTGCGGCTGGATGGACAGAAAATGGACCCAAATACCTCCTAAAGCTCTTTAGAGATTTTGTGTTTTTTCAAACCGATGAAATGGGGAAACCGGTAACCGACCTTTCGCGAGTGCTCGTCACACTCAATAAGCTTGATGCTGGGATCGACGAAAAATTCTTGCTTGTGAGCCGTGACGAAAAGACGTGCATTGTGGTGAGCTATAAGGAAATCAGAGACTTGTTGGAATCTGTTTTCCGGACCATAACTAGAGGTAAATAGAGTACATACTCAACGGACACTTTTGTCACGTGTCGCGCTTCCCCCATCGTTGAGAGGGGCGGCTCAGCCGATAAATATATCAGTAGAGCATACCAACGACCATTCATTGGATCCCTGTTCGAATCCCCCAAAATGAAGTCGAACCGGCCCCCTAGTGGAGCAATTAATACCGGACCATTTTCTCCTAGCATTTTCTCCAGCAAAAGATTATGGGTAAAGCGTCCCAATGGTTCACCAACTACCATCTTAGTCCACCAAAACGATATAATTGATGATGTCAAACTGATGATAATACAAAAGTATCC
Organism: Meyerozyma guilliermondii ATCC 6260; assembly: GCF_000149425.1. NCBI lineage: Eukaryota > Fungi > Ascomycota > Pichiomycetes > Serinales > Debaryomycetaceae > Meyerozyma > Meyerozyma guilliermondii. The sequence goes on from NW_001809800.1 coordinate 1,842,001, forward strand.
CAACTCCTTGGGGAGAGAATATGATGCTGCTGACTTGATGATAAAAATGGATGTCCATGTCAAACTGGGATTACCGCAACCAACTCCCACTTCAACTAATCGCCAAAGATCATCATTTTCTTCTCCCGATAAGCTGACGGCGACCACTCTTGTTACACTTGAGCCTGACCAAAACGTGTGGGCACTTTTCGACAATTATTTTCCAAACGGAATGAGTATACATAATGCATTCATCATTGAAGAGCCAGGAAGAAGCAGAATGGATAGCAAACACTCATTGTCGTCGTTGACGCTACCCACGGCTACCTCGGCGCCAGTGACCACAGCACCATTGGCACTACATTCGTCAACTTCCGCCGCTTCTCCATCGTCGAATCAACCGGTTTCAGCCTCTGCAAGAACCTCCACCATGTCCCCTCCTCACGGATTTCACCTGCCTCGTCCTCAGTACAATTACCAGCACCACCAGCCGTACGCGGCTCTCAAAGAAATGTCCATATCTCCATCAAATGTTTCAGCAAGATCCCCTTCAACGGTGCACAGACGTTCACAATCTAATCCTCCTCAGTCTCCCGTAACCAGTGCTGCTCCACCGGTGTCAAAGAACCCTAATTCCCAAGCCATTCTCTTGCTTCCAAAGAACTTTTCGTTGTCTGGAGGTGGTTCTTCAAGCAACCTCAGTGCTCTTAAAGACCAAAAACGACTCTCTCTAGATGAAGGACGAGTATCCCGTGCACGAACCAACTCCATACTGAGCCCCGGCTTGGCTAATATAGGAATAGGAGGCGTGAGTTCGCCGCCTGCTGCCCAGCCATCTAGCTATCCGCTCGTTCAAAAAGGACCGAATATTCTTCCCAAAATTTCGACCGATTCCAACCAAACAACCTTGGCTTCAAGCCTAGATCTGAATGTGTCCAGTGCACCGCCGTTGGGCAAAGCAACCTCGCTTCCAGAAATACCCACCAAGCCCACAGAAGAGAAAAAGGAAAGCTCTTCAGAGAATGTAGATACCACCAATATTGAACTGGATCCCGAGTCGAACTCGAGAAATTCAACAGCAACTGTGCCACCACCGGTCCGTGCTGCGCCTGCTGCACCTAAGAAACGACAGGAGGATAAAAGTGTTGCAATGGTACAGAAACTGTGGAAAAAGAACCCCACTGCCAATGAACGAATGCTTCCGTCTGTGTCGGTGCTTGTAGTAGAGGATAATGCCATCAACCAGGCAATTTTAGGAGCGTTTTTACGGCGTCACAAGATTCGATATCAAATTGCAAAAAATGGACAAGAAGCAGTCGACAAGTGGAGCAAGGGTGGATTCCATCTTGTGTTGATGGATATTCAATTGCCCGTGATTTCTGGTATTGAAGCCACGAAGGAGATCCGCAGGCTAGAAAAGATAAACCGAATCGGAGTGTTTGCAGAAGACGAAACCGGACAAGCTAAATCGGCCGAGCTTGAAGAAGTTGCTCCGGAAGAGAGATTGGATCTCAACATTTTCCGATCACCAGTTATCATTGTGGCACTAACTGCCTCGTCGAACTCTTCTGTCGACAAAACCAACGCTTTGAGAGCAGGGTGTAATGATTATTTGACCAAACCAGTTAATTTGGTATGGTTGCAAAATAAGATTACCGAATGGGGTTGTATGCAAGCGTTGATTGACTTTGAAGGATGGAAAACAAAACGAAGCGACGAGGGGTTCAACGCCATTAAAGGCAAGGCGAAGGGGGTGATTCTACCATCCGGGAAACTGGTGGTGTCTGCTTAGGTTATAGAAATAGACAGTACTATCTGGTGCACTGGGTGCATTAATACTCAAACTTGTTGCGACTTTTACAAAATATCACCACCATGTCAGATACCATTTTACCATTAGAGGTTCTCGATCGTGCGATCGGCCACAAGATCCAGGTTCTTCTCACAAACGACAAGGAGTTCCATGGAACGTTGGTTGGTTTTGATGACTTTGTGAACATGGTTTTGGAGGACGTGGAAGAATTCGACAACGAAGGAAAGAAAGAAACCTTGAAGAAAATGTTGTTGAATGGCGGCCAGGTGGCGATGATGGTGACGGAAAGCTAGAACATGAACGAAGAAACAAGGAGAAAGTAATTAGAAACTGGTGAGAGTGTAGGTTTCAGAGTCGAGGATCAGTGTACTATAGTCCAGATACAAGAAAAACAAGATACAAGAACAACAAGATACAGAAACAGTGTAGCCGTATAAATATTGCACAGATTCGCATTATGTATAGAGACAAATATTTGAGGTATTGCTCAGGTTAATTCTCACGTTTTGTCAGCTAATTCTCACTTCCAATCAACACAACCCAAACAAAGATTATATGTCAAAGTCGCTTAAGTGTTCTACAGTTACATTTCTATTTTTGAACAGACTCTCGGCCCAATTCCAGATTCATCTTCTTAATTTGTTTCCGCCACCGCCACTCGCACTATTTAAGTCGCACCTTGTCCTGTAATCTCCATGAAGTTAACCATTAGTGTGGAATCCTCAGGGAACATTATATCTGCCGATCTCCCATCATCGCTCTCGGTGGCTGATTTCCAAGCTTATCTTGAAGCAGAAACAGATATAGATCCTGAAAAACAGATCCTTATACACAATGGCAAGACTATCCAGAAGGACAAGACACTCGAAGATATAGGTTTAAAGGAAGACGATTTGATCGTTTTGAAAGAGAAAAATGCTCGGGCTGCCGTGCAAACCGAGCAAACTGACCAAGATCCCGTCAATCACCAGGTGGAATTATTGAGATCGCAGTATATTAACAATAGTCAAATGAACACCCACCTTCGTCAGACCGACCCTGGACTTCATTCGAAGCTCAATGATCCCGCGGCATTCAAGGCGGTCGTCCTTGAACGGTTGCAGCAGGTGCAAAGCAGTGGAATGGGCTCCTATCGGTCGCCACAGCAGCAAGAAGAGTTCCAAAAACTTCAGGAAAATCCCGATGATCCAGAGAACCAAGCGAGAATAATGGAGATGATTCGACAGGAAAGGATAGATGAGAATATGCAGCTTGCGATGGATCTTACCCCGGAATCGTTCACGAGTGTCAATATGCTCTACATTAACATTAAAGTTAACGGTGTAAAAGTGCAAGCTTTTGTGGATTCTGGTGCACAAACCACAATTATTTCTCCATCTTTGGCTGAAAAGTTGGGAATATCTCGACTCATAGATCGGAGATTTCGAGGTGAAGCTCGTGGAGTTGGTTCGCAGATAATTGAGGGTAAAATCCATAGTGTACCGATCACAATTGGTGAGTCCAACGTGGAAATCCCTTGTTCTTTTATGGTGGTTGACACTCCCGTTGATCTCTTATTTGGTCTTGATATGTTGAAAAGACACGGGTGTGTCATTGACTTGCAGAAAAACGTGATGACTGTTGGCGGTGTTATCGAGACGAAATTCTTGCACGAGCTGGAAATAGAATCTGATCTTACCAAACCACAGCTAGGTGGTAATAGACTTGGATCAGGTTCCGGTCCTAGCGGTTTTGGTGGAAACCTATTTGGTAATGGAGAAATGCCTGTTCCTCCAGCTAATGCTTCTACACCACAGCCCACTGAGTCTGCGTCCAAACGCCATAACTCTGGCCAACAGCTTAAGCAGCCTCTGGAGGATGCTATAAAGCAGATTACAGCGTTGGGGTTCACGAGACACGAGGCAATTGGAGCACTACAGAGCTGCAACGGTAATGTTGAAATGGCCGCATCCTTGCTCTATCAGTAAGTCAATGAAAACAATTAAACAAGAATCTAAAGTCTATAAATCTATATGTAGCATTTCAACCGAGTATCACTCTGAGAGCACCAGTCCTCAGTCAAAGCCCGCGGCGTACTGATCATTGAAGAACTTTCTGAACTTAAACTTCGACCCAAGTTCGTCAATTTGGTTAACGTCTGAGTCGTCCAACTCAAACCCGTATACCTCAAGACTCTGCTTGATTCTTTCCTCATTGGAGGAAGTAGTGATAGGAAGTAGTCCCTTCTGGATGGTGTAGCGGAGAAGAATCTGGGCTTCGGTTTTGTCATACTTTGAACTGAGCTCACTTAAAAATTTTTTGAACGTAGCTACGTTCTCGTTTTCTTCGTCAGCTCTGAACAAGGGCGATAATGGGCCGTAAGCTTCAATCAAGATATTGTGCTCCTTACAAAAGTCCACAATACCTTTGGATTGATTCTGCAAAAATGGATGGAATTCAATCTGGTTCACGACAGGATAGAATTCTTCGGATCCAGCAGATTCAAACACTTCTTTCAAGTGAGGAACGGCAAAGTTGGATACACCAATCTCGCGAACCAAACCTTGTTTCTTGAGCTCAATTACCTCTTTCCACAAATCTCCAAGAGACAAGTAGTCCTTCAAGCCAGGAGTCACGAAGGGATGGTGGATCAAAAGAAGATCAAGGTAGTCGGTTTCAAGTTCCTTCAAAGCTTTGTTGACGAATTCAATTGGTCCCTTTGTAAGGGCTGCCTGATGAGAAACACCAGGAAAATACTTTGTAGTTATCCAAAATTCCTCCCGAGGAATTCCCGACTTCTTAACAGCAGCAGCTACCTCTGGTTGAGTGGTATAAACTTCAGCAGTATCCAAGTGACGGTATCCACAGTTTATCGTACGCAAGAGATTGTCAACCAATTCGTTATGAAGCTGGGCTTTTTCCTCGTCTGGACGTCCCTTCTTGAGCCATTGCCATTTGGTGCCCGAACCCGTGCCAATCTTGAGCAATTGACCTGATTTTGTATAAAATTGTCTTGCCATGTTTACTGTGGATGAAGATAACGTAGTGATTTCGTTGTGGAAATTTGTCATTGTATTACATAAGACTACTGATAACGCTATCGTGCAATAGATAAAGCACCTTTGATTCACCTACTCGTCCAAGCCATTGAGCCCTTCTGTGAGCTTCTCTAAAACCAATGGCTTGCCTGTCACCCGGAAATACAAATCTTTTATATCGTCGGTGGCAGATTCAAAGTGCGATGTAGCGTCGTACGATTTGGAAATGTAGATGCCCGAGGCGGTTCCATCGTCTTGTGGCTCGTAGATTTCGGCGATTCCCATAAGTGTATCGAGTCTTGGACCCAATAATTTGAAGGCTGGCTCCAATTCCACATGGGGTGTTTCGGTCTCGATGATGGTGGAGACGATGGCCAAGTAGTAGCCCTTGGGCACTACGCAATGAACATCCGACAACACGGCGATGTAAATGTCGTTTTTGCGGCCCACTTGGTTCTGCGGAATGACAATTTGCACCGAATCAAGATCGTGGGTGTTTGGCACTGGGTGTTCGAGAATGCACATTGCTCTAATCACCTTTTGTCCTGTCTTCTTCACCTTTTTCAGGAAAGTATGTAGGGTCAGCAATCACAATTGGAGCCTTGGTCGGTACCCTCTTTAGTCTTTACTCCAGCAAATTTCTTGTTGTCGTCGTCGTAGATCACCTCGTCAATTGGAGTGTCCAACATATAAGTTCCACCATAAATAGCCGACAATCTGGCAAATCCCTGTGGAAGCTCTCCCAACCCGTAGAGAGGGTAGATGTAAGGAGACTTGCCGTACTTGGCCACCGATTGGCCATACAATATGATCCGTTCGTACGTGGGTCTTGCAACTTCATTAAGGTAGTCATCGTTCGACCACAACGCCATAGCATGGCCAATGAAGTCCCTGGTTCCATTCTCCAATCTGAAATAGTTGTAAACCTCGTTCATGGTGTTCTTATCCAAGTCGAGAGCGCCGTGGGTCGAAGCATCGTCATCGTCCCATTTGGTGAGGTAGTCAAGAAACTGTTTCATTCTTCTCTTTTCAAAGATTCCCATGAGCGAGGAAGAGATGGCTTCTGCCTGGTTCGAAGGAACCTTGGCAATGCGACCATTCCGATACACATAACTTCCGCCAATCTGTTTGAACTCGATGTACCGGGTGACATTGGTGTGCACCAAAATGTTGGTCAACTCACCATTAGCCATTAAAAACTTGGGGATCAAGTCCACACACCAGTCCCGGTCACGTCCACGAAGTTCTGGCTTTTGTCCTGAGGGACGGAATTTATTATAAAGTTGGCCAAGATTCAATGATGCCAGCTCACCACCATAAAAATCCTGGCGATCAATATGAAGTACTTTTTTGCCATCTACCGACAAGAGTCCGGAAAGAACACACTCGGTTAAGCCTGTTCCCAACACAATCACGTCGTAATTCTCGTCCATGGTGAAAGCAAGTAGAATCAAACGAGGGATTGTGTCTCAATTATCAGGCTGGTGTGTGGATGGACGGTACACAAAAATAGAGAGACATATTCATACAATATAGAACAGTTACTAGGTACATGGTAAGAGCCACCGCAGATAATCACTTTCATTTAGTTCGCTTTACTCACTTCGCTCACCTTCTCCATGCCCGAAATAAGTACCCCGCGACAAACACCGCTACCGCCGCAGTTACAGTTTTTGCACCCAATTTGCAACACTTTTTGTTCTTGTTTAATCCCTTTTTTACAATTTCAGAAATCTCTGCTGGGTCAGAGGTGATTCCCGTCAAGTTTTCAAATCCATTTGCTGTAATCACGAGATCATCTTCTATCCGCACTCCGCCAACATACCAGTACTTATCCAAGACGTTGTGGTCGATATACTTGGCTTTTTTCTCATCTTTAAGCACATCTTCTAACAAAAATGGTGAAAAGTAAATTCCTGGTTCATCTGTAAGAACCATTCCCTTTTGGAGCTTTCTTCTCAACCGCAAGTATTGGAGGTATGGGTCGGGGTCTTCGTAGTTGGGACGGCCACCTACATCGTGGGTATCCATTCCAAGAAGATGACCCAAGCCATGAGGAAAGAAACGAGCCGAGATCCGGCTTTCGTAGATCTCCTGCTTGGAGTATTTCGACTTGAAAATGCCGAGTTTCAAGAACTCTTCAATCAAGATTTCATGGGCCCTCAAGTGAATATCGTCCCACAATGCACCCGGTCTGATCATACTCATGGTCACTTGCTGCATACGAAGAACAGCACGATAAATGTTCAAGTGTTCTACGGTCCAATCTCCATTGATGGGGAAACAACGAGTAACGTCACTGGCATAGCATTCCCATTCTGCACCAGCATCGATCAAGATCGAGTGTTTTGTTTCAGGGATTTCATCGTCGTTCTTCACGTAGTGCAAGGTGGAACAATTGGGTCCACTGCAGCAAATGGGGTCATACGACTGGTATTTTGAGCCTTCTCTGAGAGCATGGTACATGAACTCGGCATGGATATGAGTCTCATTGGTCTCAATTGCAGTTGCCAGCATCACCCCGTGATGGCACTTGTCGGTGATCTTGGCAGCGTGTCTCATGAGCGCTATTTCGTAGTCATCTTTGATCAATCTGGCTTCATCCAACCCATGGAAGAAGGCGTAATCTTTCTCAATAAGATGCGACTCAAAATTCTTGTTCCATTGGTTCACGTCCGTGGTGTAGATCTTGTATGAAAATGCTTTCAAGTCAGCCAGAACCTCGTGGGCAAACTTGACCTCATCAACATCATACTTTGCAGCTGCTTCGTCGCGACTCACTGGCAATCCACTCCACATAATATCTTCCTCGTCCACGTCTGGGAGATATAAAGTCAATTTGTCGTTTCCACCATCGTAAAATACGTGGGATCCAGGGATATTACAACCGGTGATATAATAAAAGTAGCGATTTTGGCGAATTGGTTTCGACTGGTCGCAGTAGGGCCAAAGTTCATAGTTCTCGCCGCTGATGAAAAATGCACTTTGCGACTCCTCGGGTAACTTTTCGAGGAAATGTGCAAATGCTCTTCTGGCGTGCTCTTTTGCTGGGTACTTGGAGACCATTTGGTGGCAATGTAAGAGATGAAAGAATCTGGGTGGTTCGGGGAGCCGATGCCGCATACATGGGGTGTATGCAGGTACGGCTGCACGGCAACGATGTTGCATTGGCGGCTGGAGATCTAAGAGGGAATGGGTGGAAGAGACTAAAATGGTGAAAATGGTGAAAATGGTGAAAAAAGGAAGAATTGTAGACGGTTAAGATGTAAGGATTGAGGAAACTGAAAGGTGGAAAAGAGTTCAGAATGTTAAAAAGAAATAGTGATTCGAAAAGAAAGCAAGAGACGGAGGAACAACTATACCTAATCTTCACATACAATTTTGAACTACCTTGTTGTCCTTATTGATAGCTCTCCCTCTATTCTCTTCCTCACTATTCTGATTTTCCTCACTATTTTTCCTGCATGTATTTCGCAACCGCCACCGTCGATTTCAACTAACCGCTACTTCCTCACTAATGGAAAGATTACAAAGACTTCTTGGGTCTGGTGCCGGCCTTGGAGGCTCTGCTGCCTCCCCTGCGGACGGACCAGCCATAGATAATGCAGAAACTGTTCATATCTCCTCGTTAGCTTTGCTAAAAATGTTGAAGCATGGACGTGCTGGTGTGCCAATGGAAGTTATGGGATTAATGTTGGGAGAATTTGTAGACGAGTTCACTATACATGTTATAGATGTGTTTGCCATGCCTCAATCTGGTACGGGAGTGAGTGTGGAGGCGGTGGATGACGTATTTCAGACAAAAATGATGGACATGTTGAGGCAAACTGGGCGCGACGAAATGGTCGTTGGATGGTACCATTCACATCCTGGATTTGGATGTTGGCTTTCGTCAGTGGATGTCAATACACAGCAATCGTTTGAGCAATTGAACAAGCGGGCGGTGGCTGTGGTGGTGGATCCTATTCAGTCGGTCAAGGGTAAGGTTGTCATTGATGCTTTCAGAACTATCGATACCACCACGTTGATGATGGGACAAGAGCCTCGTCAAACCACATCGAATGTGGGGCATCTTAACAAACCGCTGATCCAGGCATTGATCCATGGTTTGAACCGTCATTATTACTCGCTCAACATCGATTACCACAAAACCTCATACGAAACCAATATGCTTCTCAACCTCCACAAAAAGTCGTGGCAATCTGGGTTAAAGATGGTGGACTACAATCACAAAGAGCACGAAAACTTGGAGAACATTGACCAGATGGTGAAAATTGCCAAGTTGTACAATCAACGGGTACAGGAAGAGAAAGAGTTGCTGGAGGACCAGTTGAAGACCCGATATGTGGGGAAGCAAGACCCCAAAAAACATTTGGGGGATACCGCTGATCTTGCCATAGAGGAAAACGTCACATCTTTGTTAACGGGCAACTTGAATGCATTAGCTATCCAGTAAGTATCAATAAGTACATTTCATGAAGTCTACAAATTCGGTGCGAAATCTCATCTCTTTTTGCAATCATGTCAAATGAAGAGCCTCCACCAAAACGACAACGAAAAGATTCAGGGTCCCATAACGATGACCATGTAGCATCCAATGACTCAGAAGCATACATCGATACCATCAATCGCAACAAAATTGACTTTGATTTCGAAAAATTATGCCTGGTATCGCTTTCTAAATCCAATGTTTACTGTTGTTTAGTATGTGGAAAATACTTCCAAGGCCGTTCTGTATCTTCTCCAGCCTACAACCACTCGATAGAATGGAATCACCACGTGTTCATGAATTTGCAAACCCACAAGACATATATTCTTCCTGAAGATTATCAGGTCACCTCACCAAAAGCATTAAAACACCTTCAAGATATCATTTATCTTTTGAATCCCACATATTCACAACAAGATGTTGCTCGACTAGACACGGAACCTTCTGCTTATGACTTGACCCATAAACCGTATTTTGTTGGTTACATTGGTCTCAACAAGATCTCCAAAAATGACTACTCTAATGTTATAGTTCAAGCACTTGCACATATACAGCCCATTCGAGACTTTCTCCTCCTACTTCCTAACGATTCTTTATACGAAGTTCTCGAGCACAAGTACCCTCTTGTATCAATGTTTGGACTCATGGTGAGAAAGATTTGGTCTCGTCATTTATTTAAACCCCATGTCTCACCCCACGAATTTCTTCAACTCGTGTCTTTGATGTCCAAAAAGAGCTTTAGCATCACTCACCAAAGCTCACCCAAGCACTTCATGGTGTGGTTTCTCAACCAGCTCCACTCCCAATTGACGAGGGCCATAGGAAAGAAGCGAACCATTTTGTCAAAAACACTACAAGGAGAAATAATAGTTACAACAATTCCAGTTGTTCAGAAACAAGCCTCGGATAGCACCGTTCAATTCGAACGCCAAGAGAGCATGAAAAAGATCTCCATCCTGAAATTCTGGCACTTGTCATTGTCTTTAGGACCAGCCTCGGCTCTCAAAATACAAGATACCAACGATACCGTTCCACAAGTTAGCATTGAGCTGCTACTACTGAAGTATGATGGAACTACAACCTCCCAAGCATCGGCATCGGAATTACGAACCTACAAACTCAAATATCCTGGTCCTCCTTTTCTTATAATGCACATTGATCGCAACTTGGAGGAAGGAAATATACGTGGAAACCCAACTGTGGTCAAGTTTCCAATGGTATTGGACATGGCACCATATATTGAGGGCGAAATTGGACCTCAGAAATACCAACTAGTGTCGAGCATCAAGCATCATTATGTTGCTGGTGACACCATTGATCACAAGCACGACAAACAGCAGTGGTCAATATCGCTTCTTGCAGATAGCCACAAGTCTGAATGGGTACATATCCAAGATCTTGACGTTACAAAAGTCGACGGTGAGTTTCTCTTTCTAGATGAGACGTATATTCAGGTATGGAAGCGGATGGAATCAAGTCATGTCTTAGGTGACTAATACTCATCAATGATGTTGTAGCATTGTGTTACAAAGTTTTGGTGCTGTTGCACCAAGTTTGCAAGGCCGGTTTCCGGTAAAATCTCATTTGCTAGTATTGCCAAGGCAACTAGTTTGAAACTTATAATCTTCGTTAATGGATCATGGCCAGTGGCATATTCTATGAGAAGCGGTAATTCCTGCTCAAATTGCTTCAACTTGTCTTGGTAGACGATTTGTAATGCTTCCTGATCTAGTGCATTCCAAATTTTACCAGGAAACAAATTTGGGTTTCGAGTTCGGATATCGTTCCACTCTGGTATTTCTTCTTGTACGGCCAAAGTCTGCAAAAATGTCATATTTCCAGATTTTTTGGCACCAGCGTTCCAATTGAAGATTCTTTCATACTTATTCTTTCCTTGAGGGTCGCAAATCAATGTTAAAATCCACAAATCTTGAATACATGAGTCCACCATACTATTGATTAATTTCGCTTTTGGATCGGATTCAAAATTATTGTTGGTCACTATGGATGCGAGTAATCCTTTCTTTGGTATGGTATTACGAACCTGGGTTCTTTCGTTGGTTTCGATTATTATGGGAAGTTCATTATTGGAGGCGGCAAGGTATGACAAGCTGAGTATTGAATGTGGTGAAGTTTTGGACTTTGAGTTTTCTCGTGGCAATTTTAGACCATTTTTATAGCAAAGTATGAGAGAATGTGCTAGAGCTACCGGTGTGGAAGGAATTATCTTCAGATTTACGCCGATAACTCCATCGACTCCAAGAATAAAGTTGTGATCGGGTGCTTTTTCGGGGTCATCTGAAATGAAATAGAAGCGACTTTTTTCAATATCTGAATGGTCACCGAGTGGAGTAGCCTCGTATGTACTTAGGGGAAAGGTATCAAACACCGATTTGACCCATTGAGGCACTTGGAGTCTGCTCATATAGTTTAAGACAAATGAAAATTTGGATGTTCGCACAGTAATGGATTACATACATAGATCTAGTAGACGTGAATTAGTTCGTTGGCATACGCCGTTGGGCCACTTATAGGGTCACCCTGGGCATAGTATGCAAAAAGAATATGCGCTTGGCTCTAATCTTCCTCTTCAGGTATCAAGTCGATGGTCAAATCATGCCATGTTTCGCCGGCAAACTTGCATTCGCTATGGCCGTGATCGTTGAATCCGATCTTTTCGTAGAATGGCACCAATTCCTTGTGAGCAATGATCACCACCTTATCGCCCAAGTCCTGGTTGGAAAGTTTTTGGATGTAATCGTGCATCAATAACGTCCCCAAGTTATTACCTTGCCAATCAGGATCGATCACCAAAGCATGTATTCCCACGTACCTCGAGCTCTCCTGGTGCCCTGCGTTCTTGTCATTGTCACTTGGCAACGCCATCGACGATTCGGTTATACGGTTAGAATGAATCTTGGTGGCCAAAATATGACCGATTAACGTCTCACTCACCACCGACGAAGTGGGAGGAAGTTCGTCCAAATCGTCTTTTCCGGAGCTCTCGTCGTCATGCTCCTTTTCCCGCTTCTCCGCCACCTCCGGGAGATTTATAGCGTTGTATTTATAGTTGTATTCTCTGATGAATAAGCCCGAACACAACTCGGGACACACGGTGAGTCGATACTCGATTTTTTCACGAGCAGCGCGTTCATGTTCCGGGAATCCCCTGGCCTCTAGCTCCACGCACTTGTCAACATCTTCTACAGTCAATGGCCGTATGCTCAAATTTGGTGGAAAGTCCGACATAGTGTCCGGGTGTTTGAAAAGCAAATGTCATTCGAGCGAGGCGTGTGTGCGCCCAGTGCACCGGCCCCGACCTGGGGAAGTCTTACTCCAAGTCTGACGGCTTGATATGCTCGGGGGTATCGGCGTTTACGAGAGATGATCCCACTTGCCAAAGATGGACGATATTGTCATCTGCTACTGATCCCAAGGTCCAATCTTTATATGGACACCAACTGAGGTCCATTACTCCACCTGTGTGTCCTGCATGCATCATGAAGAGTTCCGGGCACCCATCTTCGGCGTCTTCTTGGGCCTGCTCTTCTCCGATCTTGAAGAGGTCCCAGAGGATCAAACGTCTATCCTGTGAGCCTGTGGCGAGAATTCCGTCTTTGTGTGGTGAAAACTCCATGCTTGTAAGTGCATCGGAATGTCCCATCATTGTATGTAGGAGTCCTTCTTTTTTGGTAGACAGTGAAAGTTTTCTGGTATCTATGAGGCCAATGTTGGAATTGGCGTTTCCAAGAGCCACCAAGTGGTGTGAGAAGGGTGAAAACGAGAGTGTGTTGATGCCTTTGGCTGTATCGTCGTGGTATACCGAGACAGGCGTAGTAGCCGAGGCTCGAATGTCAAACAATCTGAACCGATTATCGTCCGAAACCGAGCCAAAAACATGGGCTTCGTGGCCATGCCACTTGGCATCATTCACTATATCGTCGTGTGAAGTCGTTTTAAAAACCTGCGCTTCATTGGTTGCAATTTTTGAGTAGTCGCTGACAATTGCCGATTTGTCGTCTGAAGACGTAAGTAAATATCCCTTGAGATATGGGTTCCAAGAAAGCCCGTATCCATTCTCGTCGTGGGGTGTATAATGCTGTTTTGCAGCCTTGGAATCGTCGGTTCTGTCGTAGAAATCGATCTCTCCTCCGCCATTGATGGTAGCTACAATGTTCGGGTCTTGTGGCATGTACCTCGCCCGGTTTATCTCGTGGTTGTTTGCAAACTTTTTGGTGATTTTGAGACGAGACATTGGTTTATCACCACTACTTGAAACCGGTATTTGAGTATTGGCAATTTTCAAGTAATTAGTGTCTTCGCCAGAAGTATGTGTGCCCAAAAGTAACGAAGACTCATAAGCATCTCCCTCTATAGTATGCTCGGGAAGCCATTGAATGGTCAAAGATGGCCAAGTTAGCGCAGTTTCGCTCACGAATTCGTACATGTATCGACAGTTTTTCCGCCATAATTGGTATTCTTCGTTTATGCTCAATTCCTCATTGGGCTGGTTTTCGAACTCTGTGGCGGCCGCCACGGCTTCAGCTGCCTCTTGAATCGACATGCGTGCTACAAGTGTGAAGTGTTTGCTGAAATCCACGCGTATTACACCCACACACCACATATAGCTCCGGCGGCTACTTGTAGTTACTCTATCATATTACACTAAACTATTTTGTGGTAAGCTCGATCTCCGGTCGGCGGTGTCGACGTCGAGCAGCCACGCCGATGTAGACAGTGTAGGGAGGTTATTTTCGTAGTGGTCAATGACTTTGAGTGCATCAGAGATATGCTCAAAGTATGGGGTATTAGGCTCAGTCAAGTTGTAGATATCACTTGTAGCCGTACCAATGGATCCTGTGGTCGATGGAGGACGGAATGGGTTTGTGGAATAGTACCCCAAAATGTTCAAATCATTAAATAGACGTTTCTCCAACCCAGTATTCTTGAGCCTATACCGAATCTTTTCATCCTTATGGACTCGGACAAAAAATGAAAAAGATTCCTCGCTTGCGATATCCTTCCAACAACGTGGTGAGCATCTGTGCAGCAGACGAGTCCAATCCACTCATTCCCTTAAAGTCAAATATTACGTACTGGGTCTGTGTTCTCGTACGTTTTGTAGCTGGATGTACTCTTGTTGAACCGTATAACTCCAAGCGCCGGAGTCGGGCTTGCAAATCGTTGGTATTGGTAAATGTTAACGGCTCGGGAATACGTATGATAAGGCACCCCTCGACTTCCTCGAGCACATCTTTATTGAGGTGTCTTGAGAACTCATCGGTGAAGAAATTGAGGGTTTGAGATGGCTGTTTTTCAGCAGTTGTATCCAGAGTGGTCAACGAGTCCGAGACAAAATCAGCAGCAACAAAATGGTTGGTGTTTGGGAACCGGCCCAAAATTTGGATTCTTGATGATGCTGAATGTTTAATCACCCGGATCAACAGATAGATCAAGCCGACCGCTATTCCTGCTTCCATAGAAACGAAAACGGTGGTCAACACTGTTACAAAAAACGTCACCAATTCATTGTATCCACGAGCCCTCCAATGAAAGTAAATGTCGTACGGAGCTTCTTCAATCAACAGAATACCAATGGTAGCGGTGACAACACTCAAGATACACTTTGGAATGTAGTAAAGGAAGTCAAGAAGACATAGCATGGTGAGAAGAGCAAAAAGACCCATTATAGCACCCAGAACCGTGGTTTTCGCACTCATGGCGTTTATCTTGGATCTTCCGTATCCACCAAAAGCAGGAAGTGCACCAAAGAGCGAGCCGATAATATTGATGAATCCAAGGGCCACAAGTTCACGATTGGATGAGATTGGAAGATCATAGGTTGATCCCAAAGATTTCAGGGCCGTTGTCGATTCGAAAAATCCCAACATTGCACATAAAAACCCAGAAGTACCCACAGCTTTAAATAGAGGCCAACGATGTGGCGATAATGGGTTATAAAGTATGGCTCCATTTTCGTCGACGTCGCGCTTAATTCTTCCAACGATTTGCACGCCGCCTTCATTCCAATGAAACTGCGAGTTCAACCAGGTGGCTATAGCGACCGTTACCAAGATTTCCGGAAAGTAGGTGATTTTGCGAGCGTATTGACTTTTGGTTTTGGAGATGATTTTTTTGAAGGTTCGCATCGAAATCACCGCTATTAACCCCACCAAACTTATTTTGAACGTTAGCATATGGGTGTGATGAAGATTGCTAACGACAAACTTGGCCTTGTCGAAGCATGTATGTATTTCGTCGCCGGTTTCGCTAGCGTGTTTCAAAGCGTCTGTAAGGCCCAACATGTCGACACTCGCACCCACTGCCATGATGATTCCAACACCACTAATAAAGCCTTTCAAAAGCGAGCCATTGAGGACATTGTCGAGAAACCCAAACCTGCCGAGACCAAATCCTAATAGGGTAGCACCACTAATAAAAGTCATCACCACGACCAAGTCCATAGGATCGAGTTTTTTCTTGTGGTGGATTAACGGCTCTACTGCCTGTCCCACTATCAACGAGATGGCGGCTTCTGGGCCAGTGATCATCTGCGGAACGCTTCCAAATACCATGTAGATGAGCGGAGCAATGGTCAACGAGAGCAATCCGCACACAATTGGTACGTGGGCTAAAGACGAAGCATAGGAAAGTGAGAGTGGGAGCTGGAAAAATACCAACGATAATCCACCAATGAGGTCTCCGACAAAGTAAGACAAGTCGTATTTGAATATCCACGACGCAATGGGAAGATAGTATGGAAGAATCTCAGACCACTCCAAATGGTCCAATTGGTGAGGATGCGGTAGCTCGCCATGTAGATGGTCAGCCACATTGGAATCGACCACTCCAGAAGAATGGAACACCACCGACTGAACATCGTCTTGTTGGGTGAATCTGGCGGAGGAAAATCCATGGTTTGGCTCATCCCGACCCAGAGTTGGTGGTGACTCCTCGGCTCGACTCCTTATTGATGAGTAGACATCTCGCTCTCGGGCACTTAGTAATGGCTGGCGTTCCTTATTAACTCTTGTTTGCGAAACGGGCCGTCGACTGGGTGAGGGACTGCTCATTCTCTGATCATCTTTGGGAGATTTTATGGGCGGAGAGCCAATTGGTTTGGACATAGAACCAAAATAGTCATCGGCGTCCAAAGCGAAGCCGCTGTGGGATGCAGGAGCGTCGTTACGCGCGGTGGCCGCCGTGGTTGCAAGTTGCAGCCGTGTGGACCGTTCGCGGCGGAAGGTAGTTGGTGATAGGGAGATTGAGTGGCGAGAAAGGAAAAGGAAACAACAAGCAAATTAAGATATGGGGGAAGGGGGGAGGGTTCATTAACAGTAATGAGAAAAAAAGAGTCATTTGTTTTCTTTTTGAAGATTGTGTGATCGTCACAAACTCGCAAGCTCCTCACTTAAACCGTCTTTTCCTTTTCGTCAACTTTTCTCTCGTCAACTCTACCATTCCTCTTTACTGACTCCTTAACCGTTGCTGATAATTTGGTGTTTCGTGTCCTGCATACACTGCTCCCTCGCCGATACCGGATTTTTCATCGCCTGACTCACCAATGAAGTACATCCAGAAGCGTCTCTTCTCCCTCACGAGGAGATGTCTCGATTCGCTTGTCTTTGTGGAAACGGCTAGCGGAAAGGTTACCTCGGGGTCTCTTTCCACCATCACAGCTGCAGCGCAATTGGGTGAGCCTGTAACTGCGTTGGTTGCGGGAAGTGAAGGAGAAGGTGTTTCGAAGCAAGCTGCCGGTATAGAAGGTGTTTCGAATGTTCTCGTGGCCAAGGACGCCAAGTTTGATCACTATTTGGCGGAAGAGTTGTCGCCATTGATTAAAAGTGTCATTGAATCTCGTAATTTTTCACACTTTGTCACACCATCCTCAGCCGTTGGAAAGTCGTTGCTTCCACGTCTTGGAGCAATTATGGACCTCCAGCCGGTGAGCGAGATCATCAAGGTGGAAGCTAAGGATACATTTGTGCGCCCTATATACGCAGGCAATGCATTGGCGACGGTCAAGTCGAATGAAAAGACAATTCTTTTCAGTGTCAGACCTTCTGCTTTCGCTCCAGCTGCTACTGGTAGCGCTGAGGTTCCTATAGAGGAGATAAGTGCCGACACAGACTCACAGTCTCGGACGGAATTTGTTTCAGAAGATTTGGTTACTTCCGAAAGACCAGATTTAGGTTCTGCTAAAATCGTGGTAGCAGGCGGACGAGGACTTAAAGACAAGGAAACTTTCGACAAGTTGCTAGAGCCCTTGGCTACCAAGCTCAATGCTGCCGTTGGAGCCTCTAGAGCAGCAGTAGATGCTGGATACTGTGATAATTCATTGCAAATTGGTCAAACAGGCAAGGTTGTGGCCCCGGATTTGTACATAGGTATTGGTATTTCCGGTGCCATCCAGCATTTGGCCGGAATGAAGGACTCCAAGACCATCGTTGCCATCAATAAGGACCCAGAAGCTCCACTTTTCAACGTTGCCGATATCGGGTTGGTAGCCGACTTGAACGAGTCGTTAGCCGAGTTGACGGAAAAGTTGTAAAAACAATATAATGTGCAAAAAACAATACAATGTGATAAAAACAATACAATGTGATATTTGTAGAGAAGAAGGGACTTTCTTCTTCATCGACAAATTTTTTTGATCTTCAATTCCTTTTGGTTTCCCTTGGTCTCTCTTCTCCTTCCTGCACACACGCACACTACATCCTCTCAGCCGTTCTGCTCTCTTTAATCTCATCATCATGAACACAGAACCACGCACCGGTGTCCAGCTCGAGCGTGAGCGGGTCACCTGCTTGCTCCTCATCAATACCCAACTCATGAAAAAGGCTATAAACTTATATGTCAACATTCTTACAAATCAACAAGCTCTTCAGCTGCTCCCGCCTCAGAACAAACAGTCGATAATTGAGCTGTATCAAAATTGTACCCGTAGACTTCATTGCAATTTAGCAGTTCTTTCAACTGTGCACGAGAAATACCACTCGACCGTGCCTCTGCTGGCTCAACCAAACAAACCTCAGTTTCCAGTCATCATGTCGGCTCCACCAGATATGCCAGAACTCAACCAACTTTACACCAAATTGCAAGAATTATATCCAGATGCGGTCCGGTTCTTGAAGATGAAATACCAGCAGTTGCGCAAACAGGCTCAGGGGTCGCCGGTGGGTCAGATGCCTGGAATGCAAAACATGCAAAACATGCCTCAAAATACCCAAAGTATGCCGCAAAATACCCAAAACATGCCACAAGGTATGGCTCAAAATAAACCACAAGGTATGCCGCAAAACATTCCCCAGAACATGCAAAACATGTCGAATATGCTGAACATGTCGAACGTGCCAATGCCTCAAAACATCATGCAACAAACACCCACCTACTCGCCGGCTCTATCCCAGGCTCTGCAGCCCGCCATGACACCCAGTAGCGCCACTTTTGGCGGCGGAAATAAAGACGACTTTATGATGCCTTCGCAGCAGTCGCAGTTTTCGGGCTTTAATCCACAGGCAGTGAACTCGGGCTACCAGAACGTATCGCAAGAACCTCAGATGCTGGCCATGTCGCCACAGCAGATACTCCAGCAGGCCAATACCGGGACCATGGACTTCTACTCGTGAATTTATTTTGGTCTATTACTATCAATCGTCCATCGCCTGGAACTCATCGTTGACAATGTCGTTATAGCCCCCAAGGCTTGTCGATGGAAACTCCAAATCCCGCCCTTCGTCGGGGTTCCACGCCGTATTGGTGGGACCCATATTCAACCACACCGCTTCATGGGTGATTTCGTTCCACAATTTGTGCTCTTCGCTGGAAAATGCGAATCCTTCAATGTCCGCCAAATCGCCGTTGTTATTGGGCAAAATCTGTGGTGCCAAATCGGTGTCGGCATGCATTCCTATGGCTGTGTCTTGCGGAAGAGGCTCGTGGTCCGGAACGAATCCGTGGCTAAATTCAGTACTATCATTGTTCAGCGACGTTGCACTGCTGGTCGCTTCTCGAACATCATCGCCATGTTTCTCCACTAAATCAGTCATCACCCCGTTAAAGTCCAACAGACTGATCAATTTGACAAGCTGGGCCCGCCGAAGCGCAGCGGGATAATTGCCAAGACGTTTCATTTTGGTGAAAATGGTGAGTGCGTGGTCAAGGTGTACTTTTGTAGCCTCATGAACGCCAAATGAGGCACTGAACAATATGAGCGTCGACGACGACGTAAAGAGGTACTCTCTGTCCATCCAGCCAAAAAGAGCCACCATGTTTTCCGGAACGAGAGCCCAAATGGATCTTATGGTGTTTATGGATGCTTGAAACGAAGCGTTGAGTAACATCGATACGTTCTTGGGATACTTGGTGAGGTCGATGTACTTGTTGGTGCTGCTGTGTGATTGGAGCTCCTGCAATTTCTTTGTAGCAAAATGGAAGAGAAGCGGTCGAACAGCGAGGTTCATGCCTTGAAAATATTCCGTCATGAGGTTGACGATAAGACGAGATACTTTTATGTCGTCGTCGCCGTAATTAACCTGAAGAAACTCGGGCAATGCTGACTTCCAGTTGAGTAACTTGTGGACAAGCTCTGAAACCACCGGTAAAATATTGACGGTGGGTTGTTTGGTGTATAACGATGATAAAATAATTGCGTTTATCTGGGTGATAAGAACACAATTGTTGATATACTCAGCGGGTGGAAAAATGTATAAATCAGAGTTCCCATCGCCGTGGTCGGTTAAACCCAAATTTTGAGGAAGTTCCGTCGATACGCTATCGTCGGTGAAACTGAGAGGAAGTCCCGCTTTCGAAGAGAGCATCCGCTCATACATATAAACGGTCCACCAAACCCGGCGTCGATGTTCCAATTCGTACTTGTTTAGCAGACCTTTTTCCGCATCTACGTGCCATCCAAGTATGAGCGCCGAACGAAGTGCCAACCCGAAATAAAAGTAGGATGCAATGGTACAGTCTGCCACTTGAAGGTAGAACGCATAGAGCAAGATGACTTCAATTCCTCCATCTTTGGTGGTGTTGTCGATGGCTCCCGATGCAAACAAGCCAGTGAACAACTCGGATGCCTGATAGAAGAATTGTGAGCCTGGAAGGGTATTTTTTTTGTGGGTTTTGGTTTCGTGCTGGTACGGCTGTTTCACTTGTGAGCTCAGTTCTGTGCCCAAGTACATTTCTCCCACGGCAAAGATGAGCATTACTTTGCAGAACCAGAGGGTTTCGAGAATGGCATCGTCCTCGGTGGAATTGACGAGCGACTGGTCATAATTACGCTTGAGAATTTTCATATTTGCAGCGGTGTCGCCGGCGTACAAATTCATAAGGAACAGCTTGACGAGACCCTCGTTAAAGAAATAGAAACATCCATCGTTGTAGTTGACAAATGTATCGACGAGAAGCATGGCGTAGGAGTAAGATGGCATGGTGAAATTAATGGAAAGTCCCGGGCGCGTATTTGTTTTTGCCAAGGTGATTTTGTAGGCGTTTCCCTCTTTTTCAAGTATTCTGGTTTCTCTCTCGCTCAGCGGGTAGTGGCTCGAGTCTACGTTGACTGGAGGATCCATAGAGGTGGTGGTGGTGGAGGCAGTGGATGTCTTGGGGGACCGTTTAGGGTCAATGAACAAGCTGGAACTTGCAAAAGCAGGCACCATATTCTGGATCTCCAACCCAAATAGCGTCATGGAAGACGGTCCCACATAGAGTTTTTCGCCGGTTCGGGCGTGGATAAGGCGACCATACTTGTCCAAGGTAGGGTGAATAATATCAGCTACCGAGCTCGTGGTGAACATATTGAAATTAGGGTCCTTTTCAGGAGGTTGGGTTTCGAACGAATGGTGGTTATTGGACCTATGAAATAGCGAATTGTGTTCAAATGTCTTGGTTACGTCGGCCGAGTCTTTTGCAATTTGCGGCATGGTTTCGTGTTGTTTCAAATCATTTCGGAGCGCAGCATTGTCTCGCTTTAGTCGTCCTATGTCCTGGTGTAGCTTCGTCAAGTACTTTAAAGACACCACCACCTTCTTATCTCCCTCCACGTACTCGCAACGGGTCTTTGCAAGAACGCATTTTTTGCACGGATCGCCGCCCGGGCATCGGATGTGTCTCATTCTGCACCTGATACATGCCAAGGGGGTCCGCTTCTTGGAACTTTGGTCCTCGAGGTCTGCGGGGAGACCTTCAATGGTATTGGTGTCCATATACTCTGATTCTTGTGATGGATTCCTGTGCTCATCGGAGCGGCTCACATCCAACACCGCGAGTACGGGGAAGAAGTGAGGGTGAGTAATACGAGCAATTGCGAGGGCATTAGTGAGTGAAAAGGGTTAATACTGGACTCTATAAGCTCCAAAAAGAGAATAATCCTTAGTTGAGTCTTTTGTTTCTTATTCTTTTCGTTTTTATCTCGTTCTTATTTTCCTTCTTATTTCGTTCGATTTCGTTCTTATTCGGTTTGTCTTGTCATGGTCAATTATGCAGCTAACTGACCTTCCCGACGAAGTTGTCGCTCGAGTATTCTCGTATGTGCTGCCCAATGTGCTCCACGACAAGTTTTTGCCGTCTAAAAGTTGGGATACTCTTTCTGGTTTGCAGCTACTTGCCTACAAGTCCATCGTTTCGGGGACAATTATCGTACGCGGTGGCAACCACACAAACAAAATGGATTCAGTGGGACTCTTTCACACTCAAACCGAGTTGAAATCCGCATTCACAATCAAAACCATGGAACGTGGCTACGACACAATTCGAGATTTGATAATGTACAATATGAAGTCACAAACTCCGGTGCTTCCTGTTGAGCTAGGCTTATACTATCGGTCCGATGGCCACGAGACAGAAGAGTACGTGGTGAGTGAATTGAGGGCAATGGTCAAAATCTTGGAATTATTGGCGGTGGGCTACCTGCTGGCTATCCCAGTAGTCAATGTCCAATTAGAGCACAATGCCGATCCAAGTCCAACCCTTAAGTCATTACGACGTAAAGTCACCAATCGAATGCTGGCGCTCGATAAGCGTTTGTGCAAAGTTTTGTTTGCTCGAGAATTTGCAGCATCTCCATTTTACGATCACCTTCAGTTCATGTCTTCGCGGTTTGAAAACTTGAAACAAATTCATTTTTGGAACGACGGCATTCGAGATATCTCTTTGCCTCGAGTCGCTTCATGTGCGCCGAACCTACAAGTGTTGGATCTCTCGGGAAATTCCATATCGAATTTGGTGAGAGTACCGGTTTCCGAATCGATTACTGTTTTGAGAGTCAGAGCAAATGGCCTAACTTCGCTCGAGGGTCTCGAGTTCAAGTCCTGTGGTTCGTTGCGTGTTCTTGATGCCTCTGTGAACGATATTGGTTCGCTTGAAGGAGTGTTTTTACCTCCCTCGATTCGAAACTTGGACGTTAGTTTCAACGCTATTGCCAAGGTGGGACTCATTATGTTGCCAGCCAACTTAGAGACTCTCAAATTATCAAAAAACAGCATTCTGTCGTTGACTCATCTAGAACTTCCGCCGTCGCTCCAGAAACTCCAGCTCGATTCCAACAATATCACGGCGCTTCCAATTGACTTTTTTCACCATACTCATAAATTGACAGTCTTGGATCTCTCAGATAACAAAATTGACGATTTGGACGAATTGGGTCAGCTTCCTGACTCATTACAACACCTTAAGTTGGATGGAAACCAAATCGACTACAGTAATCTCTCCAACATTTTGCAGCCAAATTTGCGAACATTATCCATGGCATCCACTGGGCTCGTTTCATTGACCCATTTAAATTTCCCGCCATACCTTTCTGATATCAATTTTTCCAAGAATGAAATCAGCGAGTTGGCACATATCAAGTTTGGACCCCATTTAGCCAAACTTGACCTCTCCTATAATAGGTTGGAAAGTTATAATCCTGCACAGCAAAAGCTCGATATACCCGCTACGGCGATGGTTATACTAGAGCATAATTCACTAAAAGATGAGGTAGAGAAGTAAACTATAGAGAAGGAGCTTAAAGTAATTGAAGAAGAAGCTAGAAAGTGTAGAGAAACCACTTCTATAACTTGATTGCAGGGTATAGTTCTGATGCGATGGCTAGTATGAAGAAGTCTCTTAAACAAGTAAATCAAACTATATACTGAGAAACTAAATGGGATATCAATCCTAACGTTTTAAACCTAATAACCATCCATGTTGAAGTAAATGCACACAACTTTGCGATTACTGAGGAGGAAGCACATTGGCCTTAGTTTCGCCAACCATGTTGCCAGATGGGTCGTACGAGCAAATGATGTAGTGACCCCAGTTCTTGGCAGAACAGTCCTTGATAGCACATCCCAATTTGGTGGTGTCCTTCCATACCACTTGTGTAAAGTGGTCGTAAGTTGAGCCCGAGTTGTAGTCGAAATTGTCACCCTCAGCGTACCAAGCGTCGAGAGCAGACACACCATCACTGTAGCCAACCGCGAGATTCTCACCATACTCACCACCAGAATGGGTCAATTGACCAGAACAGTCGTACTTGTCGGCGTAAGCCTGGGCGTATTCATAGACATCTTTGTCCCAGCTCAACTTTCCGGCCAGGTGAAGTGCTCTTTTTTCGTTATGGGCATCCAAGATGTTCTTGGCAAAGGTGGCATCGAGACCAGAAGACTTGGCGATGTCGGCGTAGATGGGGTCATCACTAGAAGACGACGAAGATGCTGCTGGTTCATCAGTCGAGGTCGTAGCAGGCTTAGACGAAGTAGACGAAGTTTTAGTTACGAGAGTGGTTGGGGTTTGTTGGGTGGTTGGAGTCTGTTCACCTTCAGTCTGTAAACCGACCTGGGTAGTACCAACAGCGCCGTTAACGGTGGTAATGTGATATTCAGTAACGTAGACGGTCTTTGCAGTCACCACGGAGGCGAGAGCCAAGGCGGCGGAAAATGATAACTTCATAATAAAGGAATGAGAAACTGACTCGAATGGATTGACTGAATTAACTCAGAAGGAATGTTTGGTCAAGTCAAGGAATGAAGACTAAGATGACCTTAAGGAATGAATGAAGATGAGGAGGAGTCCAGGATATTTATACGCAAGCCACGTTTGATGTGAAAACGATAAAAAAAAAAACAAATGGTTCTAGAGTGCCGTCGCATATGTAGGTAATATCTGCGGGGGTTTCACAACGGGATTGCATGAAAACGCGCTGATCGGAAACACGTTTCAGAAGGGGAACAAACGCGCCCAGGCTGCGCCAAAGTTTAGCACCATCGCACATAATCGCAGAAAAACGCGTAGTACACAGGCGCCGAGCATTGTATATTCGCTGGGCATGAGCACCGTTCGAGACTAATGGTTTGCATTTCCGTGCTCATATCTTGGCCAGGCCAAGCCCGTCTAGACATCGGTTACCAGAGATGGCAAATTGATGATCGGCAGGAGGTTAGTAGCGTGGTCAAACTTTATCTCATATTGACATTTTTTGTGTACACTTTGATCCGATTGGTGAACAAAAATTGTCTCATTTTCACATCCTCATTCTCATATCAATTTTCGTCTCTCTCATTTCGCAGTCTCATTTTCAATTTTTGTCTCATTCTCATTTCTATTTTCGGTCTCATTTCTCATTCTCATTCTCATTCTCATTTTTCGGTCTCATTCTCATTCCATTCTCAGTGTCGCTCTAACTTTCCTTCGCACTTCACTTACTAATTCTCATCTTCTCTAAACCTTAATTCGCAACCTTAATTCAACCTTAATCTCATTCCGGGTACCTTAACGTAAACTCAGATTCTGCAAAAGAAGCCCAATCCTGTAAAAACTTTACCCCACTATTAGCCATCAATTCCATATCACCAATAACGCACAAGTGCCGTTTTGGTCTGGTCATTGCAACATTGAGTCTTCTCTTGTCACGAAGAAACCCAATCTCTCCTTCATCGTTGCTCCTGACGAGCGAAATCAAAATTGCTTCCTTCTCTCGGCCTTGAAACCCGTCCACCGTTGACACTTCAACCGCCGGATTCTGCAAGATTTTTTTGATTATTCCCACCTGCGAGCTGTATGGGGTTATGATCCCAATTGACTCGGCTGTTACTCCGGCATCTATTAACCGGTGGGTATGTTGTACCACCAACTCCGCCTCATGCTCGTTGTATTTGGAGCCCGTGGTATCATCGTCTGTTTGATCATTGAAGCCTTGGCCTTGAGTATCGTACCAAATACATACTTCGGTGGTGTCGTCATTGTGCATAACATCTGTCATATCTGCAAGCGAGATGTCAGCTACAGATTCATGCGCAAGCAATTTACCGCCGTAGAGTTCTCGACTAGGAAACGTCATGATCTGCGTATTCATCCGATATTGGGTGTCTAGAAGCTGCTTGTACTTGGCACCGCCGAGTCCGATCAACCGATCAAAGAGGGTGTGTTCTAGACTGTATTTTAGACGTAGATCTTTGAGTCGATCACCGACTTCTTTCTTTTCTCTCTTTTTTTTCTCCTCGCTCTTTACCGTTGGGGGAAGCTGCATGTTGTCGCCAGCAATCACCAACCGCTTGAATCCAAGGTGGTTGACGAGTGGAATCCAACATTGTGGTTCCATCGACTGCGAAACTTCATCGATGATTATGGTATCAAAAAGTGGCTTTTCTGGCCCAAACGCTTGGTCCTTATATATCGAGGTCAACTCATAAGAACCAGACCCATGCAACGTAGACAACACAACCTGGGCTCCAACCACAAGATCTTGAACAACCTTCTTTTCGCGAATGCGAAGTTCTTTCTTCAACTGTTTCAATTCACTATAGAGGGCTCTTCGTTCTCCATATCGCTTGGTCTTTTTGATTTGCTTGAGTGTATCACTTATATCGGTCTCGATGTCTTGGAGAATTGACTTGCTATCGTTGGTAGAACCGTAGTTGGTTTTGGACATTACATCCAACGAATGCTGCAAATTCGCATTTAATAGTCGAGCAGGATGGCCTATTCGAATAAGTTTTTCAGGGTTTCCCTTGATTTTTCTCTTTTTCTTTTTGGTATCCAACTCTTCCGTGAATGCTGGGGAAAGTCGCTCGAGAATTGTGTCAACAGAAATGTTCGATGGCCCACAAACGAGCACTCGTTCACCTCGGTTGAATGTGAGCTGCTTGATGAGTTCTATCAACGTATACGTTTTACCAGTGCCTGGAGGACCGTGGATTATCGTTATTGGTGAACTATTCAACGCAAATGAAATGGCGTTTTGCTGGGAAGTATTGAGCTGAGAATCAAAGAAGACAGTTTGTGTCTTTGGTGTGGGAGAGATGTGCGGTTCGATTTCGCCCAAAAGCACCCGGTGAATCACATTCTTTTTGGCATCATTGAGCTCGGAAAGCTTTCCCAAGGCGCTGTTCATTCGTTTGTAAGTAATGGAGTTGGTGAGCTTGACGATCCAGATTTTTGTTGACTCATTAGCGGTATTGTTGTACAAGCCGAGCTCATTATCGTCGTCCTCCACAGCAGCAACAATGCTGTTCGACGAGATCTTTGTTATCACGGCATCTACGGCATCAGAAGTATCTTTTTGAGGTTCTGTGGAATTTTTCATGGTGTCGATTCGAACAATATCGCCGACTCGAAGCGACCCGGTTGAAAATTCTGTATTTTCGCCTCTTACCGAAGGATCAAGGGTCAATTCCATCAATAGTTTGCCACCAAGTCCTGTTCTTATTCCATGGACAACCAAGTTCACCACAGCTAGTCCCAATTTGGCAAGCTTTTTTGGAGAGTATGATGAAAGATATTCCAGAGTCAACTCCGAATCTGCTTGTTGCTCCAATTGCAAAGCAGCTTTGAAATCCAGTACCAATTCATTCTGTAGAGACATCAGGAAGTTAGTATTTACGATGAATGTCTACGTCTGTTTGCATCAGTTTTTCGTAGAAACACCACAATGGTGGTCCCATGCATCTTGATGCCATTGCTGTATGATCCGCTGATGTACCAGACGTAGAGGTAAGATACAATGAAGGATCACGTACTGTGTACTCTAGTCATTGACTAGTAAATGAAATGCGAACGATAGTTCGCATTTTGTCGCAACTCAGGTCAGAGTAGCTGGAGGTTGCAATTTATTTGTGAGAAGAGTTTTGAAGCCTAGAAGTTGTAGGACTTATCTATTTCATTCGTGTTACTTCTTTCTACAATATTTCAAGATTTTATGAATAAATTCAATTTTTTTATCATTATGATTTTTTCTATAATTGTCAATTTTTGCAACAATTAGAATATCTGAGAAATTACATTAATGAAAATTTTGACCAAATCTTCACTCACCTAGTCAAACCATGAACATGTCTCATACTGTAACAATTATAAACTTCTTCCAATTCATTTCACTCATCCTCCACCAATTCAAGTCTTTCAAGTACCTGACCTACATTCCACCTACATTCATCCACTTTTCCACTTTTTACTTTTTCCATTATCAACTATATTACATGCTACCTCCGGCCGGGTGGAGGTGGCGGTGGGACAAAGTTCCCGCCCTGTCTGTTGTTAAAATTGGGCATAGGCATTCCAGGCGGCATCATACCCATAGGCGGCATTCCGGGTGGCATTCCAGGCATCATTCCCATTGGGGGCATTCCCATTGGTGGTGCCATGTTACCATTATTGTTCTGCCCGTTGGGCTTGGGAGGAGGTCCACCGCCACCCATTAATTGTGCCATCAATTTTTGAGGATTAAATTCGCCTCGTAATTTGTCTTGCTTGCAACAGTAGGCAGTCCATGAAAATTCGTCGAATCCATAGTTGAAATAATCAGATATATCTGCACCCGGGAACCGCCATGGCTTGTCTTTGAGCTTTTCCAAGTCCACCTGAGTCAATGGCTTGCCATCAAGTTCGGCAACTGCATTTACATCGACAGTGGTGGGTTTGGAGGAATCCTTGGCCACCACTGCATTCGACTTATTCTGGTCCTCGGCGTCTGTAACTGCGTCTATGGTGTCGTTATGGGTCCCAGAGCTCGTGGTGGCCGTGCTGGGCTTGGAACCGGTGTCGCCAATGACAAATTCAATGTCATCGTCGGAATCTTCTTCTTCGTCAGAATCATCATTCTCGTTTTTTGAAGGTGCTGGAACGGTTTCTTTGACCTCGACCGATGGCGCTGTCTTCTGCTTCTTCTGGACTGGCTGCTCGTTCTCGTCGGAACCATAGAGAAAGTCGTCGTCGTCGTCACTCTGTGGCGGCATATTGAAGTTGTAATCTTTACATAAATGAGAATCTAACATAATTGTTGCACACCTGTGCACCCACATTAAATCGCTATAGTACATCGTTTAGTATTTATTCTACAATCATGGATGCTGGCCTTGACCGTCTTTCTTGCCTGATTGCCGCATCTTGCATCATTAACTTGACCCATGGTTGGTGGCGCAACTTGTTTCTGTGCACCAATTTCTGAAGAATGGAGATCCAGGCGGCTTTCTCACGACCATTATCGGTGCCGAATTCAATGGTTTCTCCATTGGCAAATTTAACTTTGAAAGCATGCTCGAAAAGTAATCCATCGCTGAAATTTCTATAGTTCCCGGTGGATCTGGCATTTTCCTTGTCGAGATAGATAACGTCAACAATCTTGGACAAATTTATCTTTGCTCTGGGCTTGAGCGAATACTCGCTATGAGCAATCAACGAAGAGCCATTGAGCTTGAAAAACCGTTTTTTCCATGTCTCACAGTCTCCTCCTTCTTGGTGCATGTAACCTTCGTGAGTAAATTCGGCTTCACGGAGAATCAGCGAAGCAGTATCGTAAGCACTCTTGATACTAGTTGGCAAACATTCCCATTCTTCAACTTTAGGTACAAAGAGCATTTTCACTTCAAGTTGTCCAATCTTGTAGGGTTGGGTCTTGGTCAACTGGGTGTTGTTCACAGCAATAGTTTCCCATTCGTTGAAACAGGTGAGGTTGAAACTGCAAACTTTACCCGTAATCTTATCTTCATATTGATCCAAGTCAACGTAACAACGGGCAAACGAGCCATCCTGGGCAATTTTACGGCTCCAACTGTCCTTGGCTTCTTGAGCAACGAATTTCGTCGTGGTGATTATATCCTTGGAACCAAACATACGGCTGATTCTATTCTTGGATTTCACTATCCGTCTTTCTCTCACCTCCTTTAAAGTACCGTTTGGTTTCTCATATGAAGCCTTCATAGTTAAAATGAACTCCAAAGAATCACACACAGTGAGTTCAAACTCCTTACCAATAATGGCGTTAGATCCGTCAAGCTTGTAGTTTGGTGTTTTGATACAATGAACTCCGTTGTCCAATGTCACACTAAACTCGGCCTGGTGCTTAGAAATGTCAGGTAATGCCAAGTTCTTGATACCAACTACTCGCAAAAATAATCTGCCTCGTTCGTGGGTTGGGGGTGACTGAGCCTGCTGGGTGTACTCGTGCCTTTCTCGATTCGTACTTAAGAGTGTTGCATCTGTCGTAGTAGAATCAAGCGTAGGAACCGACACTGTACTTGGCTTGGGCTGGTGGTCGTACTCTAGAGGCTTCGAAGCATTGGCAATATTGTCTTTTTCTTCAAGTGGAGCTCTTCCCTTGGCTGGCGATCTGATCTTTATAGGCGAAAGCCTCTCTCCCTTTTTGGTTTCTGGTTTGTCTACCACCTTGTAGTTGAACTTTTCCGGGCTGTAAGTTGGTTTCAAATCAAGTTCGCTTTCTTTGTCATTGTCTACCGTCCGTGTAACAGGGCGCGAGTTCTTCTTAGGGGTTACCACCAAGTCAGGGTGAGGATCAGGAAGACGATCCAGCACAATCTCCGGTTGTGGTTGTTCAGGCTTGCTTGCGCTGGCTGAAGGGACTCGGGTACTAGGCTGTGAGTTATTGAAGATGTTGGAAGCACTGGAGTAGAAGTCGTAATCACGGAAGACTTGATCGCTGGAAAGCATCGCCTTAGGCGCTCTGAGCAACTCATTTGCCAAATGAGGCAATACATCTTTATCAACGACCAGCTCGGTGTCAACTGAAGTGTTCACTATAGAGGCATGTTGTTGCATAGCATCGTAATCGTCATCATCGCCGGCGACAACAGCTCTGCTTGAGTTTTTATTTCCCAATCTTATCCTGGAATACTCGTCTTGACTGATTACTCGTTTGGTCTCCAAGATTCGCTTCACATCACCTCGATCCATGCTGGGTAGAGTTTTCATTCCATGTCCTCTTATCGTTGGAGCCTTCACCGTATCCTCGTAGATGTCATTATACATGTTTCTGGGAGACAAAATAGAGGTTGACCGCTTGATTTCAAATGATGGAACCCTGAATTTGGAAGGCTTAACGGTGATCTTTCCTTTAGCCAATGAAGGCGGTACTTTTGCAGGCTCGGGTCGAAGCGAATGTCTGACAGAGCCGCTATCTTGAGTAGAGAAAGAGGTGTCATCGTCAATATTCGACAACACGTTGGTGGTACTTAATGGCTTGTGGGCAGAAATTTTGCGAGAAGTAGTGTTCATGGTTGAATTTGCTTCACGTAACATGCTCTTAAAGTGTGTTTCGAACCCAGAATCATCGGACAATTCTGGCAAGAAACCTGACACTTGTAAGTCGTCAACTTCGGGATCGAGAACTCGTCTTGACAAGACATTGACCTCACGGAATTTATTTGGTAGCAACGACTTTGGGATACGACGTTGTTCTTCAGCAACTAATGCAGATGAATGGGGGACATCTAAATCCTTAAGGATATGGCTCGAACTCAAACGTTTCTGATGCGTCTTTTTCTTTTCATGGGTCCTCCAAATAGTCAAGAAATCGGTTGGTGCTTTCTCTACATCATTTTCAGCGGATAAAGAGTCTTCAAACGCAGAGCCAGACTTTTCAACATTCTTAGTAATGTCTTCGAAAGAACTATAGTTCCCAATTTCAACTTGAGGGAGCGTCAATTCTTCGGGCGGAGCAATGTTAGATGAATTGGCGAGAACATTTTCTTCTTTATCTTTATCTTCTTTGTCTTCTATCTTTTGTGATTCCGACTCTGAGTGAATACTCTCATTCAAGGATTTCGTTGGAGATCTTGGAGGTGCTAAAGAGCGAACCGTGAAGTCTTCGGATGCATCCTCAAACTGTGGTGTAGTTTCTCTTGAGTTTGAAGTCGAAAAAGGTGGATTTTGCTGGTCTTGACCAATTTCAGTAACATCATTCTTGGTGTAATCAGAGTTATCCTCCTTGTCTCCATCATGGCTGTCCTCAAACTTCCAATCCCCATCGACATGATCACGAATAGAGAACTGTCCCGTTTGGTCCACAATGTCCGAATCATCTTTGAGAGTGAAAACAAAACGTTGAGACGTGCTACTGTCGCCTTCGGGTCTTTCTGTGGGTGTTTCTTCTGGCTTTTCTTCGAGCTTTGCTTCGAAATGTATTTCGTTGGTTTCTTCAGTCTCGAGAGGAGCTGTAGTTTGCTTAGTCTCTGCACCAACTAGGTCTGATCTCGATCCATTGAGTAAATTCATGATCGACTTTTCAGTGGTGTCATAGGAGTTCTCATCAGAGCTGACAATCTCTTTCTTTGAGCCTTTCGAAGTGAATTCGAGGTGGTCAGAAGACGAGTCTTGGTTCTGAGGAATTAAGGATTCGACCATGGTATCGGATAAGCCTTTGATACCCTCGTTCAATTGTACACCTTTGGAGCTAGACCAGCCAGCATAAGATTGTAATACACGGTTGTCATCTCTCAATGATTGTAGCGAAGAATGTGAAGAGCCTGAGGATCTCAATTGAACATCCGATGTGTCTGCTAACGACTCAAGGGGGTTCTCAATTTCTTGGGCGTTGTGTTTCTGCAAGTCGAGAGAAAGGTGATGGATATTAGACTGGTTTTGCAATGCGACAGCTTTTTGCATGTTTTCTAAATGTTGATCCAAGTCGTCACCGGTCAGTTTCTGGGAAAGGTAGATATCCATTTTTTCCTTCAAAGGCATTTCATTGTAGTGGCGATTTTTAAGCTCGGAAAGAGTGGACGAGTCAACATCATCGGCAGCGTCGTTGTTAAGAAGTGAGTTGAAGCTGGTATGTGGAGGCGGGCTAGGTGGAGCTACATCCTCTTCTTCCTCTGATGACGACTTGTTGATTTCGTTATTCCACTGGTGATTCAATTGTTCTGGTTCAGGAGGTGAGTGGGACCGCAGGGTTTGGGTATTGGGTGCTGGATAACGATGAATTTCAGGATTGGAGTTAGTGAAAGCAACGCTTTTACGAGGAGAGTTTGAAGCTGATTTTTTCATGATGGAGCGATTGGGCGATTCCAGGGCATCAAGCGAGCGAGTTTCTGGCCGGTGCGAGCCGGTGGGGTGGCTAAGGTCGGTGGTGGATGTCATCGGAGTCTTATTATCAACAAAGGAGAACTCGTCAATAGGAGAAATTTCGTTCTTGTTTGACTCGATAGTCTGATGGACCTGGTCGGACGAGTTAAAGTCAAAATTACGGTCTAGCGAAGTGTTGGGGTTTTCCTTTTTAACGGGAGATTGTCGAGATTCAGACTCGCTAATATAGGTGTCAGACGACGAGCTAAAGTCCTTATCGCGGGGTTCCAACTTGATGGCTTGGTTAGGGAAATTAAGAGGTTTTGTAGGGGAGTTGATAGGCGACGGCAAGTCGAGATCTGCCATCATTGCTGTGTTGGAGTTCATTTCTTTGAGTAAGAGGTCCATGGATTCTGGGTTAGTACGCGTCTAAGAAATAGTCAGGTAAATGAAGGTGTGATGAAGGTGATGAAGGTGGATGAAGAAGAACCAGGAAATGAGCCATAGAGTTTATACTTCAGTAAAGCAAGCGTATCAGGTGTTTCAGCAAGTATCATCTCTTGTTTGGACGTGTTTACGTTTAGTTTTCATTCAGTTGTAACTTACCATTTTCGTGTTTAAAGATATCTTCAG
This sequence comes from Meyerozyma guilliermondii ATCC 6260, assembly GCF_000149425.1. Lineage (NCBI taxonomy): Eukaryota > Fungi > Ascomycota > Pichiomycetes > Serinales > Debaryomycetaceae > Meyerozyma > Meyerozyma guilliermondii. The sequence goes on from NW_001809800.1 coordinate 1,875,209, forward strand.
ACTTTGACATTGGCAATAGAATCTGAGACTCTTCCTCAGTCTTTATCTGCGGATCCATAATGAGTAGATGATTTATGCAGAAGATGACTTAAGAGTGTCTGTGTATATGAATGTTTGGGTTACCGCAACGGGACGAGATGTAAAGAAACACACGTGAGCGCGCGGGCGGGTTACGTAGCGAGGGTCGTGCGAAGTCTCGTGAGAAGTCGTGGGCGGGCCGTGAGAATTTGTGGAATAGTGTCGTGTAGTAGGGCACAGCCTCGGTGCGGGCTCGCGACATCGCCGAGGTAGGCAAGGATCAATACCGATTGGGTCGAGGATGCAGCGAAGGACAAAGTAGGTATAATGGTAAACAGCAAGAACGTGAGGGGGGGGGAAAGGTGAAGTAACTTATAGGAGTTTACTAGTCTTTTACATAGTCTTTTGATTAGTCTTTTACGTAGTCTTTTCTTATTCTTGTACGTAGTTTCTTTCCTAGTCTCTTTATTTTGTTCCTGTACCATGTCCAATTCTTGTTTTCTGAAATTCATCGAATCGCGGCGCGAAAAAGTGCGTCGATCTGCCGCGACGTGTCGCGGGGCGCCGCAGAGCCATATCGGTAAGTAACGCAACACAAAGAGCCCTGAGAGACTGCCCAGAGATCATGTTCAGTGAGTTGTAGCCAAGGAGAAGACATCTCAGGGTGAGCTAGTTACTAGTAAATGATCCTTCAATGTACCACTTGTCTCTTCGTGTCTTCTTCGTTTTCATGTTTTCCTCTTCTTTTTCCTCTGTTTGTCCCTTCGCACAATGCATGCATTCCACACGAGGCGAAAAAAACATAACCATGCCGCAAACACCCGAAATATAAAGCTGGCGAGCCTTGTGGTGTAAAATTTTTTTCGTTGTCTATAATGCTTTACACTTCGATTTTGGCAGCGTTGACCGCAGCCACCGCCGTTGGGGCCGCTAGTGACAAATGTTCATTCTCTACCACCGTCAAGGCAGCCACTGCTATTTCTGACTTAAATTCTTGTGAAACCTTGGATGGTACTATCAAGATTACTGGTGACGATTTGGGTGATATCGACCTCAGTGGGGTCCAAGAAATCAAAGGAGATATCAACTTTTTCAACTCATCTTCTGTCACCTCCATTAATCTCAATCAGTTGAAAAAAATCTCGGGTTCGTTGGCAGTTAATGCTTATACCCAATTGCACAGCATTGACTTCACCAGTTTGAGTGAAGTCGAGAAATTGTCTTTGATTTCATTGCCATCATTTGCCATTCTCAACTTGAACACTGGTGTTTCGAAAGCAGGTTCCATCGAGATTTCAGACACTGCTCTTTCGTCGTTACAAGGTCTTACCAACTACGACACCGTCAAGAGCTTGAACGTAAACAACAACAAGAACATCACCTCCATCGACTTGGCATTGCAAACTGTCGACGAGGACCTCACTTTGAGTTTCAACAGTGACGACTGTGAGGTCAAATTGAACGAATTGATCTGGTCTTCCAATTTGACCATCCAAGATGTCAGTGACTTTTCTGCCTCCAACTTGACCGCCGTCAATGGTACTTTGAACATTGCTTACAACAAGTTTGACCAATTTGACCTCAAGGAATTGACCAATGTAGGCGGATCTGTTCTCGTTTTCGCTAATGACGAGATGACTTCGTTCGACTTGAGCTCCCTCAAAAACATTGGAGGAGAATTGAGAATCTTCAACAACACCGAGTTGGAAGACATGAACGATACTTTTAAGAAGTTGGCCAAGGTTAAAGGTGCCGTCAACATTAACGGTGCTTTCCACAACTTGACCATGCCTGGGTTGAAGGAGGTGGATGGAGACTTTACCGTTGTTTCCACTTCTGACGAGTTCAGCTGCCAAGATTTCAACAAGTTGAAAAAGAATGGTGACATTGAGGGACACAACTACAAGTGCTCTGCCCCCAAGAAGGAACAATCTTCCAAGTCCAACTCTTCCAAGTCGAGCAGCGGATCTGGATCTTCTTCCTCTGACAGCTCCGATTCCTCGTCCTCGTCGTCATCTGATTCTGGAAAGAAGAAGAGTGGATCCACCAAGACCATGGCTGGAATGACATTTGTGTTTGCCGTTGTGGGAGCAGTGATTGCCATGGCATAATCGACACTGCCAGAAGAGCAATAGAATTGTGGTAGATATTGAATTAGTTTTGATAGGAAGAGAAGTAGTTAATTGTTACATTAGATAATTGGAATAGAGTTACTGAAAGTAGAAATTGATGAAGCTTCTCTTGGTAGAATACCAAAGTATCTTTTCTGATCAGTGCTAGAAGATAACAGTAACCGTTACACTTCATCTTACTGATCTAGTAGTTCTTGTATGATTCAAATTGTGTTTTGAAATTATTTTCTTAAAATTACTTGTAGCCTTTAAATTTACTGTAGTTACTCTGGAACAGTTTGAGTAGTTGACTCAGTTACATTTTATAGAACCGAAGTATCGTAGAACTTCACACCACTAGGGATCGGATTAGCACTTCGTTAATCATTCAGAATATAGACGTTCACATAGTTGGATCTAGTATGAAAGTTACATTACCTTCTAGATCTACAGTTTCTTTGCTGTTCCTGCATTGCCCATGGCGCAGCATGCAGGTGTTCTATTTACTACCGTTTTGGTAAAGTACCCGCGTACAAAAATAGCTTGGATTCACATCTGATTCACCTCCTGCGCACCCCTACTTATTTAAACACGTAATTTCTGATTCGATCTTCAACCATGGTGGACTCAGTAAGAAAAAAGTTTGAATTAGCTGGTCAAAACCATCTTTTCAAATATGTGGATGATTTGGATTCTCGTCTTCAGCAACAATTTTCTTCCCAGTTGGAAACAATAGACGATCCCTGCAAGCTTGTAAATACAACAAAGGAAGCTCTTGCATTCTCAAGCACCAACGGAGCCACCAGAAACTTGACTCAGCTTCCCACAGACTGTTGTGCTTCGACGTTGGATGCTTCTGTGGATCAAAAAAAATCATGGGAAGAAAAGGGTCTTCAAGCAATCGCTGATAATCAGGTGGGAGTATTGTTGATGGCAGGAGGCCAAGGTTCACGGTTAGGATCGTCAGACCCCAAAGGTTGCTTTAATGTGGGATTACCTTCGGGGAAATCTCTCTTCAATATTCAGGCTGATAAAATTTTGCGACTTCAACAAATTGCTGCCTCCAGGTTTCCAGGGTCCAAGCCGGTGCTTCGGTGGTATATCATGACCAGTGGTGCCACCAGGGAAGCTACAGAAGAATATTTTACCAAGAACTCGTTTTTTGGGCTCGAAAAACTGCAGGTGACCTTCTTTGATCAAGGCACTTTGCCCTGCTTCAACTTGGACGGAACCAAAATTTTGCAGAATTCCAAGAGTAGTATTTGCGAGTCTCCCGATGGAAATGGCGGCTTGTACAAGGCGCTTGCCAAAAACGGCATTTTGGACGATTTTGTTTCCAAAGGTATTAAACACATCCATATGTACTGCGTTGATAATGTTTTGGTAAAAGTTGCCGATCCAGTCTTCTTGGGTTTTTCCATCCAACGACAGTTCGATTTGGCTACAAAAGTGGTTAGAAAGAGAGATGCGTGCGAGAGTGTGGGTCTTATCGTGTTGGACAAAGATATCAATAAACCATGTGTCATTGAATACCTGGAAATTTCCAAGGAATTGGCCAACAAAACCGAGCCCAACGACCCTTCAAAATTGTTCTTGAGAGCTGCTAATATAGTCAATCACTACTACTCGGTGGATTTGCTTCAACGGATGGTTCCTCAATGGGTCGACTCTCCAAAGCACCTTCCCTTCCACATTGCCAAGAAAAAGATTCCTTGTTTGAACGAGAACGGCGAATTTGTCAAACCAGACACACCCAACGGAATCAAGCTTGAGCAGTTTATTTTCGATGTATTTCCCTCGGTAGAACTCTCCAAATTTGGATGTCTTGAAGTTGAAAGATCAGAGGAATTTTCGCCGTTGAAAAACGCCGATGGTGCAGCCAACGATACCCCAACTACATGTCGGAACCACTACTTACAACTCGGCACAAAATGGGTCAAGGCCAATGGGGGAATAGTAGAGGATGGATTGGTGGAGGTCAATGGAACCACCAGCTATGGAGGAGAAGGGTTAAAGTTTGTTAATGGCAAGTCATTTGCTGCGGGAGATATCGTTTGAATGAGACATATATTTGAACTAAGTAGTAGTAACAGTTGAAACTTCAGGCAGAGGAAGCCAAAATGGATCCGAAGAAGAGGAAACTGCGGAGGATGTAGATTTGGATGCACATTCGGCTCTGGCATGAAGTCGAATTGGAGCATTTGGTTTTGATTCCTGGGAAAAATCACGAACCACCACCAAGGCGCACGCCACGGATAGAAGCAAAACGATAGTCGTAAAGTATTTTGAAAGCATTGTGATGTGTCTCTTGGGTTCCTTACCTTCTTATACAGCTTCGTATGCAAAGATGCATCTGGTGCATATTGCAACCATTTGTGCGTATTTCCTAATGCGGACCCGACAATTAGAGAAAAACGACGAAAGGGCATTGGCAATGCCACGGGTTATTCCACGGGCTATACCACGAGTACAGTGAATCTAGATCGACAAGCAAGGGTTACTTTGGATATTCGGTGAAATCTCTTAAATCATTTTTTGATATTTTATCAATATTACATTATAGTTCGCGATTATGATCACATTATTATCACAATTATTCATTACCATTTCATTTATATTTCATATTTCAGATTTCATTGAAACTCATATCTTCCATTCACCTAATTCGACTGGTTATCCGCATGAAACCGGTGTTCTGAGCCGTTAGTATTGTAGTAACTGGTGACTGAATAAGACCCAAAGTATACCACGAGAATCACCACCACGGCTGCCAAAGTAATTTTTGTTGTTTTGTTCCACTTTTCCATTTTGATGAAAGCAAGTTGAAAGCACAGTGAAAGCAACAGTTGCGATTAAATATGTTGGATTTATACAATATTGGACAATAGCATTGTAACAATAGACACGCTAGTGTGCAGGTATTACGGAACAGTTTTGTGCCACAGCAGCGACCAACGGTCGCGTGTAAGAGAAAAGAGATCAGTAGTCAAGCTATAAGTAAATTTTGAGGAAAGTGTTAAGCTCTTGACCCGGCTATCCAATAATGCACCACTAAGAATGTTGGATGTCATTTCTTCGATTCATTCAATTAATCCATTCATTAGTTCAGTTCTCTGTTCATCTTAATCCATCGTTCTTCATTCATTTATTATTTTACTGTGTATAATCTCTACTTATTTTCTCACTTCTCTTCACTATATCTCTTCAACTTTTCTTCATTTTAGCGCGCCTCGCCTGCACGGAACCCCACCTGCGCCCCGCGTTTGCCGGTCGCTTGCCGCACAGCGGTAGCAACTTTCAGAGTCACCGCAACGCAACCACACACCGCCAGGAACAAAACAGTGCCACAGATCGTTTGCAGAACCGAATCACAAAATAACGGCTTCGGCACTAAAACCGTTGAAACTCAATTCTGATTGGCCTGCATTATGGATTATTTTTCGGGGTAGCCCCGCACTGTGCATGGCCAGAAAAGAAAGAATAACCGTTGAACTTTGGGTGGATAAACCCATGTATATTTGGTGATTGTCACGTATAAAGCACAACTATGTAATCCATGAATGGCTCCACAGCCTGGTTGTCAAAGATTGCGAAATTGCTGCGCTTTAATGGCTGCAATTCTGCACGGCCAAGAGACGTGCATGACACCCATTGCACCCGCACGTACGTCAAACTCCAGTAAATTTGGGGTTTGCTTCTTTATAGTTTTTCGTTTTATTTTAAATCCAACTTTGATTCAAAAATGCCCCGTCGCCAGAGCACCGCGCCCACTCAGCCCGTGGTGGGTACCATAGACATTGGAACAACCTCGGCGAGAGCCATTCTTTTCAGCCAAGAAGGTATCGAAATCGCCAAGCATCAAATTGAATATTCGACGTCGGCTTCTGAGGCGCCAGCGGAATCGAAAAACAAGGAACAATTTAGAAGAAGATCGTCGCTTATGCGTCACAACGAGCCTATTTTCACCTCGGAAGGTATTGCAATTTCCATTTCTGACGATGTTGAAATCGAAAACAATCGTGCCAGTGTAGGACCAACTTTACGGTTCCCCCAACCAGGATGGTCCGAATGTATGCCCGTGCATGTTCTTGCCAACGCGGTCCAGTGTTTGGTGGCATGTTTGATTACTTTGCGTAAAGTTAATCAGAACCCTGATCTCAAAATCAAGTACAAAGTTAAGGCACTTGGTATTGCCAATATGAGAGAAACCACCATTGTGTGGCTGAAAAGGACGGGAAAGCCATTGAGCAATGGTATCACATGGACCGACACCAGAACAGCGGAAATTGTACAACATTTAGAGAAAATGACCGACGATGATAGAAAGGAAGAATTGAAGCAAAAGACAGGATTGCCGCTAAGCACCTATTTTTCCGCTGCCAAGTTGCGGTGGTTGCTCGATAATGATGATACAATCAGGGAGGAGTACGAAAAGGGCGACGGAAACCTCATGTTTGGAACCGTAGATACTTGGTTGATCTACCATCTTTCCAAAGAACGTTCATTCGTGTCTGATGTTACCAATGCTTCCAGAACCTATTTTATGGACTTGGAAACAAAAGACTACGATGATGATCTCCTTGATTTCTGGGGCATTGATCCCACCAAAATTTGCTTGCCCAAAATCGTTTCCAGTTCCGAACATTATGGTTCGTTCGCAGCACCAAACTTGTCCAACCTTGGATTCCACAACAAAATCACTCCCGAAGCCTATGAGATCTTGAAGACTATTACTGGTGTACCCATCTGTGGTTGTCTTGGAGACCAATCGGCGTCGTTGGTGGGTCAATTGGCGTTCCGTGCTGGGTCTGCAAAATGTACTTATGGTACCGGATGTTTCTTGTTATACAATACCGGAACCAGAAAGTTGATTTCTGACCACGGAACTTTGACTACACTTGGTTTTTGGTTTCCTACGTTAGAAGGTGACGATGCTCAGCCACATTATGCTTTGGAAGGATCCATTGCCGTTGCTGGGTCCATCATTCAATGGCTTCGAGACAACTTGAAACTCATTGAAAATGCCAAAGATATTGGACCACTTGCTTCTCAAGTGGACAACTCTGGTGGTGTAGTTTTCATTCCAGCATTTTCAGGAATGTATGCTCCATATTGGGATGGTGGTGCTAGAGGTACCATTTTTGGTATGACCCAGTATACATCATCTAGTCATATTGCCAGGGCTGCTTTGGAAGGTGTATGTTTTCAAGTGAGAGCCATCTTGAGAGCCATGGCTAGCGATGCTGGAGGAAGTGAGGATTTCCTCGAAGAGGCATCCTCGATCCAGGGTTCAAAGCGGCCGCTTTCTAAATTGGCCGTAGATGGAGGAATGTCCAAAGCAGATGAAGTGTTGCAAATCCAAGCCGACATTCTCGGACCATGTGTGGATGTCAAGCGTGCCAAGATCTCCGAGTGCACGGCTTTGGGAGCTGCCATTGCTGCGGGACTTTCGTTCAAAAATCCAGAAGACAGAATCTGGAAAGATTTGAATGATGTTATCGAAAAGATCGACGGTCCAACCGACGCCCAGAATTCGTTCAAGGCCAAATTGCCAGATAACGACAGAAGAACAATGTGGAAACGGTGGGAGAATGCAGTTTCGAGAGCCAAGGGCTGGTTGGATGATGTGTAGGTGTATATTAATTGTCATAAACTATAGAGTACTTTGAAGTTAAGGCTGAAGCATGTCAAGACATACTTTATGTAAATCAACTGTGGAGAACAGAAAGAGTGCTACCAATAATTGACGGGTTTACTATCAGAGACTATTCGACAGATCACTCAAAAATTCTTTGATATTCAGAATACTGCTAGAATCACATCCTTTATTGACCAAAGCTTAATTATCCAGTGCCAGAGAGAAATATAGTACTTCAATTCCACTTTGTTTAAATGTGCTGCAATGGTATTTGTTCAACTCACTTTACCATTGATTTCTCCTATAGTAAATCTTCGTGGTTCATTTACAATTGGGGCTCAGCCATGAAGCCACAGTGCTTGTAATAGTACCTGAAATACTGTGTATGGTATGAAACCTGTCAGCCTATCGGATATAGCTTTAGCCGTGTTCCGTATTGCAACATTTAACTTTTCGCAGCCATTTATTGAGCTCGAAGCGAGAAAAACTAGCCAATGCAATTAACAATGGACGTGACAAAATATCACAAATAATAAAATATCTTAATAGTTAAACCTCTTCAATTTTGAAATCGTTTAGTTTGGCCTGGCTTGATATGTTTGAGCCGTACCCTTTTCAATTAGTAAGTGGTCGGGCTTAAGTCGGAAATAAGGCTCAATGGGGAAATTGCAACCATTTAACATGGTTCCACTCATTAGTAACAGCCACACAATTTTCCGCCTTATCACCGCAGCACACACCATCCACACGGTATATAATACCTCAATTGAGTACAAAGAACCACAAAAAATGGCAAAACAAGTATTTTTTATTGCTGGTGCTTCTCGTGGAATTGGTCTTAGTTTGGCTACTTTATTAAGCAAAAATCCTGAAAATGTGGTTATTGCAACCGCTAGAAATCCTGCTTCGGCTTCGGGTTTGCAAGAATTGAGCAAAGCAGACAACGTCCATGTTGTAACTTTGGACTTGAATAATGAAAAGACATATGAAACTGCCAAGGCAGATGTGTTGAAAATTTCAGATTCAATTGATGTATTCATTGTCAACGCAGGTATTAGTAACGCTCACGCCAAGGTTTTGGACACTACAAAGGAAGAGTTCCTTAGTCACTTCACTACCAATACTCTTGGACCATTCTTTTTGCTCCAAACCTTTTTGGGTTTGGAGCAAAAAGGGTACTCTGAAAAAGGTGATTTTCGTTTCTAGTGCTGCTGGTTCTGTAAGCGTGGAGCCTAGTTATGTTAGCTCCGCCTACGGTATTTCTAAGGCTGCACTCAACTATGGTGCTAGACAGATTGCTCGTGATCTCTCAGAGGAGAATTTTATAGTGGTCCCTGTCCATCCAGGGTTGGTTGGTACTGATTTGCTTTTCAATGCTACCGAGCCATTTCTCAAGAGTAACCCACATTTTAAGGATTTTCTTGGCCCTGAAAACTACCTTACTCCTGATCAAAGTGCCAAGGGATTGGTGGCTTTGATTGAGAAGCTTAAGAAGGAAGACTCCGGCAAGTTTTGGAACTACGATGGTACTGAGGTTCCGTGGTAGAAAGAGTTCATAAATGCAAGCAGTAGGTATAGATTATAGAAATGTATGGATAGAGTGGTATTATTCATAAACTATAGAATATTCTTCTTCAACGTCAGAAAAGTTTTCAATGTCAAACGAGCTATTGGCGATATCGTGGCTCGGGTGTGGCTTGGCCTTAAATAGGTCGTTCACAAATCTTGACGTTTTGTCACCGAAAGCTACCAATTTATTTTCTAGTTGCTTGTTCCTGGCATCGGCTAGAACCGTGCGAATTGGTATTTCTGTCGCTGCTTGGATTCTGGTGGTTTGGCTCTGTATCAATGTAGAAGCCTTTTTCTTAAGTGTCTTAAGATTTTTGGGAGTTTCAGAGTCTCCAGGACCAATTTGGGCCCACAATTCCAAGAGTTCAAATCTGGCTTTTGCAGCCATTTGCTCGTATTTTACGACTTCTTGCTGCTTCGCTGCATACTGCCTGCAGAGGTCTGTATTGTCACAGGCGACATACTCCGCCCCATAGTTGACGAGCATTAAGCTCTTTAAAATGGTGATTGTTCGTTTGCACCCAATTCGCATCTGTCCCAATTGGGCAAATTCCAAATAGTGTCCCATCACAAGATAATTTTGCACGTGCGACAGAACACAAGACCAAAAAGTTCGCCGCGGTTGCTTTGGAAATCAGTGACAATTTACAATAAAAATGACATTTGTTGGACGTCTCAAAATTTACCTTACGATCTTCGTGGTCCTCTACACCACTTACCTCTTTTCGTACAAATGTGCAAAGTTAAATGAAACTGCCTTTGAACACGGTGTGGAAAAAGTCTTACATCCTTTGTCTCATTCTCACAATCAATTGTGTGATGGATTAAACAAGGGAGTCAATTTTGCTACTCCTTATGTTGGACATGTGCAAAAGTTCCTTGACGACCATGTACACTCCACCAAATTGTTCCAGGGCTACAAGATCCACGAAAAGGTGGTTTGTGCTCAGGGCAAATATTACAAGTTTGTTCACCCATGGGTGATCAGATACTTTCAATTGTTTGAGGTTGCCGAACAGCACGTTGCTGACCACTTTGTGGCTCAGTACGGCAAGGTGAAGGGTTACCTTGGCAAGTAATTAGTGAATATATAACTTATATGACGTAAACTGTGTATTAATATCTACTTGGAGTCTGAACCACCAGAGTCTGAATCACGACCGTCTGAGTCAACGACGGTGTCGTCAGAACCTGCGTCTGAATCTCCGTCTGATTCCTTGGTCTGTTTCAAATGTTCCGCTTCTATTACGTGGTTGGGGTCTTCCACCACCACGATCTTCTCTTCATCATCGTACTCGTTGACAATTACTCGCGCACGATCATTGACTTCTTCTCCTTGTCCATTATCTTGGTGTTCCTTCTCTTCTTCATTACCTTGGTCTTTCTTCTCTCTCTCCTGCTCAATCTTGCGCTCCAATGCCTCGCGTGCCTGGTATGCCACATTAGCTTTGGCTCGCACGAGTCGCAAATACTCTTCATTGTCGTGAGTGAGGAACCCAACATGATAATGGATGTCTCTAAAATACTTGTCCCATTCACTTAAAGCACTGGGTACAATTTTGTTGTCGGCTTCAAAGTACTTCGACTTGTAAGCATTGGCTTCGTCGTAAATCTTATCGCGGATTTTAAAAATCTGTTCCTTGGTCTTGTGGAATTGTTTCCACGCTTGCCATCCCAATGCTTCGTCAAAGTTCTCTTCCACCTCCATGAAGGAGAGAAGGGCCGTCAACCGGTTGGAAAATTCCAGTACCGTGACATCAGCAAATGATTCCAATATATCTATGGTGTTCTGAATGGCTTCAAAATACTTGACTATTACATCTTTCTGTGCATCGGCAAGCATTTGTTGAACTGACGAAAGTGCTTCCAGCGACTCTTCAGTTGCTGCTGAGATTCCATCTCTCATATCTTGTCTTGATACACCAAATTCTGAGGGAAGTTCATTGGACTCTTGAATATCACTGACATCCTTGTTAATATCGCTGATCATCTGATTGAGCTTCTTGTAATGTTCATAGTTATTTTGTTGCACTCCTTTCAAGGTGTCTGAAATTGGCCCCTTGACCTTTTCCATTATCTGATTCAACTGTGGCAAGAAATCACTCTCAAGACTGTTGTAAGCGAGCTGAAGAGTTTTGTCCACCTTAGACTGCCAGTAGTCAAGCTCTTCGTTGAGTAAATGTTGATGCGAGTTTTCGCTCACTTCATTGTTGCCCAGCTCGTGCGACTCAGAAACGACAGTGATGGTGGAGGTAATGAGTACTGTCGAGGGCTCAGAATCAGACTCTGAGTCGTAAACTTCATCGTACTCGGTTTCTTCCGTTGCAGTCTCCTCCGTTGGTGCGTCTTCCGTTGGAGCCTGTTTGCTTGATTCGGGTTTTGTAGATTCTTCGACTTCTTGAATAATTTCCTTGACCACATCCGCCACGTTCTTTTCCCTGCTGATAAATTTAGCCTTCAAGTTGTCCAATGGCTTTATTAACCCCTTGAGTTCAGACTTGAGAAAATGGGACTTTTCTTGCAAAGATGTGCTCCGTTCGGCCAAAGACAGGAAAAGTTTGCCTATGCCTTCAAACACAACGTCTAAACCAAGTACAATATAGTAGTGTCTCACGTTTTGGCCAAACGCACTGGTGGACAATTTGTACCACGTCGAGTGAACATGAGGAGCCACATGAGCTCTATAGAACTCACCGAAGTACACCGTGCTGCGTATTTGAAGAACTTTGAGGTGGTGTTTCAAATTCTCAAACGCCACACCGAAATGGCCCTTTGCGTGGGCACTATAATGGGCATAAAGACCACTTGATTTGGGAATTATGACGTGTTCAACATACTTCAGGAACTGATAAGTGTATCCAGACACGATCACGTACGGTTCGTACAAAGCTGAAGAGACCTTGGCCGAAACGCCGTAAGAATTATCGACATTTCGAATGATTTCGGTGCCTTTTTCGATATTAGGAACCACGTATTTTCCATACGATTTAGAGATCCCCAACTTAGTATCGTACTCCTGGATCACAGGGTTGTTCTCTACGAACGAAACAACAACATTGAGTTGTTTACAGGCGAAATGGTCAACAAAATTAAGGGATTTGGTGTCAAACACAGACGTGTGTGGACAAGCAAAATGGAGTAAATATGTCACATAAGTAAGAAACAAGGTTGGAACTAAAATCCACAGGATACAATTTCGAGCCATGGTTAGTGGATTGGCTTGAAGATCGATGTGTGGCGCTGGAGCCGTTAAAGAAAATGATGACCGTGTTTGAATATTGATCACAGCAGAAAAAATAAATCATCAGTCACGTGACGCACGGCGAGAAGGAGATGCAGATATGGAAGAGATAAAGTTAGAGTTGAGAAGTTAAAGTTAAGTAAATACCCGGCATAGCCCGGTTAAAATTTAAATTCTATATCTAGAGCAACTGTATATTCTCGAAAGGAACCAAAAGTTGGTTTTTTGGTCGCCATTGGATACCCCAGAGTGCAATGAAGAGAAAGACGCTTAAGTAGCTTGCAATGAACGACGACCAAGAAAAATTGAAAAACACCACGAATCCGTTGACGAGAAGGATCACAGCTGTGTTTATCCCTGCGTACCATGACCAAAAGGTAGAAGTCTGGGTGTCAAATTCAAGACTCAAAATGGCTGCAAATCGAACATGGGAAAAGGCAGAACAGCACCACATCAAGAGACCGGCGCAAGCGCAGATGTTCAAGAGCCACAGAAACACTATTTCCACCGAGTGGAAGCCTGTGGCCAAGGAAACCAAGCCGAAACTTGCGGTGACAAGAACGGCAGTGACGGGGACTCCGAATTGATTTTTCTGTTTGAAACGTTTTGGGACAATTTCGAGTGCTAGAAAGCAGCGGGAACCAAAGTATATGTTTGAGTTTGCAGCCGATAGAATTGAAAAGAAAATGACCAAATTGATGATATGAAGAAGGGCCGAGCCTGGGGCCAAACCAGCATTGAGTAAAGCGAGAATAAACGGCGACGAAAAGATAGAATCGTCCGAGAGTAGCAACCGAGGATCACTGGCGTCCACGAGTAAAGTGAGTAGAACAACGCTAAGGATGTAAAACACCAAAATTCGAAAATAGATTGCCCTGACTGATTTGGGAATTGATGTGTGTGGATCCTCCATATCACCAGCAGTGATAGCTACAGACTCCGACAGTTGGAATGTGAATGCAGCAGACACAAGCAGCGCCATAAGTGCAAGAATTCTTGACGAAACCGCACCTTCTACCAAAATGCCATTTCCCCATGGATGGTGCCAATTTTGAAACCCAATTGCTTCAGTACCCAAACCTAATATAGCGCCAACGCAGATGGCGGTCCAAAGCACCAAAGCGGCCACTTTAACTAGGGTAATGTAGAATTCGACCTCGGCATAGTAGGACACATGCAACAAGTTGAGGGCAGTAAGAATAAGCCAAATCCCCAACGAAACCACCTGGGGACACGTGTGGGCCCACGGAACCCAAAACAGAAGCACCTGAGCCAATATGGTCAATTCCAATGCAAGAGTCATGGACCAAGAAAACCAATAAATGCCACTATTTGCAGCACCAATTTGCGGCGAAAGAAACATAGCTGGAAACCTGCAAAGTGACCCAGTCAAAGGGAGAACCCGTGTCATTTCCCCTAGTGCCCGGATAACCCCGTAACATACACTTGAGACGTATAAGTACGCCACTATGGCAATAAAGGGACCATGAACCAAACAGGTTTTCACGCCTACAAAAAGCCCAGTTCCTACTGTGCCACCAATGGCAAGCATGGTGACCTGGCGGGCGGTGAGGGACCTCGAGCCATCAGCAATGTTACGAGGATCATTGTCAGTTGGCAATGCTGTTATCCGTAGCAACGGCTGAGATTCCATTGCCGTGTATACAGGAGCGAGAGTGAAATTTGTTCGCGGGGTAGGATAAGAATCGTGCGAATCGTGCGAATCGTGCGAATCGCCCGAGGCGCAGGCTGGGGTTTAGCGGGAGGATGGAGGTTCGGGAATAGGATGGGGTTTAGTGAAGTTGGAAAATTGCTTTGGGAAGTTCAAGTTTGCTCGATTTGGATTGAACTAGTTTCTTAAAGGAATGTTTTTGGCGGTTTGTAGTGTTCTTGGTTTGTCTTGGGTTGTCTTGGTTTGTACTTGGTTTAATTTAGCTAGTTTAATTTCTTAGTTTCTTGTCCTGTCTCTCGCTAATCCTCGGATCACTTACATAATACACTTCCGCTACTCCGAAAATCTCTGGTGACAGACACCTCAAATCAGGATACTTTCACAAAAATTCCCCCATTTTCCTTATCTTGCATCGATATCGTTTGTGAGGGGCTGTCGGTGGTAACATCATGCAGCCCATTGGCCAACTTGCATTCGTTGGGTGTCCTGATAATGCAGGCGCCGGAGGGTGGTGTCCGGCGGCGGCCGGCGCGCGCCGCTGTGATTGGCTATGATAAGGTCGCAATCGGCTGTCTTGTGCAAATACACCCGTCGAACCAGGATTCGACCGGAAAAAGCAATTCTACGCATATAGGGCGGAACTAGATATCATATATAAGTGATATCCAATCGCACTTTTCCTATTAGAGGTTACTACTTCTATATCATCCACTTCTAAAAAAAACTATAGGGTTTCACTCATCCCTGAACAAATATATACACTACAAAATCGTTTTTGTTTGTGTTTTGACTCTGCTTGTGTGTCATTAATTTTTTTTTGAGAAATTAATTTTGAATTTGAATTCAAAAAATTAACAGTTCGTTTATCATGTCTGTACCAAATACTGAACAAACTGCCATTCTTCAGAAGTATCTTGACCTTCCCCAAAGAGGTAAGGTGTTGGCTGAATACATCTGGATTGACGCTGATGGTGGAATGAGATCTAAAACTAAGACTTTGGACAAAAAACCATCGTCGGTTGAGGATCTTCCAGAATGGAATTTTGATGGTTCGTCGACTGGACAAGCTCCAGGTCACGATTCCGACGTCTACTTGAGACCTGTCAAGTTTTACCCCTGTCCATTCAGAAGAGGTGACAACTTGATTGTGTTGGCTGAATGTTGGAACAATGACGGTACTCCCAACAAATTTAACCACAGACATGAATGTGCCAAGTTAATGAAGGCACATGAAGAAGAGTCTGTTTGGTTTGGTTTGGAACAAGAATACACCTTGTTTGACCAATATGACCAGGTTTACGCTTGGCCAAAGGGTGGTTTCCCAGCTCCTCAAGGTCCTTACTACTGTGGTGTTGGTACCGGAAAGGTGTACGCTCGTGATTTGATCGAGGCTCACTACAGAGCTTGTTTGTACGCTGGTATCAACATCTCCGGTATCAACGCCGAGGTGATGCCTTCGCAATGGGAATTCCAAGTTGGTCCATGCCAAGGAATTGACATGGGTGATGAGTTGTGGCTTGCTCGTTATCTCTTGATGAAGGTTGGTGAAGAATTTGGTGTCAAGGTGTCGTTGCACCCTAAACCATTGAAGGGAGATTGGAATGGTGCTGGATGCCACACCAATGTTTCCACCAAGGTCATGAGACAAGAGGGTGGAATGAAGTACATCGAAGATGCCATCTCCAAGTTGGCTAAGAGACACAAGGAACACATGTTGTTGTATGGTGCCGATAACGAACAGAGATTGACTGGTCGTCATGAAACCGCATCCATCGAGTCTTTCTCATCTGGTGTTGCCAACAGAGGTGCTTCCGTGAGAATCCCAAGATCTGTCGCCAAGGAGGGTTACGGATACTTTGAGGACAGAAGACCTGCTTCCAACATAGATCCTTACTTGGTGACTGGAATTATGGTTGAAACCATTTGTGGATCTATTCCTGATGCCGACATGGCCAAGGAATATGCCAGAGAATCGTCTGACTAAATAAATAGGTGCTAATTGTAATAGAAGAAACATTCGAGTGTGATTGATGTAGAAGACTCCCTTGGAGTCTTCTTAAAGTGTCGTCTGTATTTTATCTGAAGTGTCGTATTCAGTATTATCTGAGGTGTCGCATTTAGTTACTCCAAATTGTTAAGCTATCACAATTCGCCGATCTAGTATAGTGGTTAGTACACTTCGTTGTGGCCGAAGAAACCCAAGTTCGATTCCTGGGATCGGCAATTTTTTCAGCTCTTTTTTAATTTACTTAAAAGAAGCAAATAGCTTACTGTTCAGGATAAGATCCATATAAGATCCTCATACCACTTACTCAGACCCCTACCTCTCGTCAATTGCTTCTTCGCTTTAAGAGGTTGTCTATCTGGGTCGTGCGAAAATCACTTTTCATTATCGCTCACGGGAATCTCCACGGAGCCATACAACAGTCATGACTGTAGAATACGTAAGTTAACAGCATTGAGGGCTATTCCAGTGAGATTTGAGATCTATGTCCTCCAAAGAATTTAATAGGCACTTATTTTTCACCATTTACTAACACAGTCGCCACTCATTCTTGATAGCAGTTTTTACACGGACACCAAAAACGTCGTCAGGGAGAGAATAATTCCTTGGGAAGGGTTATTTCGTGCTGGAGTGATCTCTGAGGATGATACAAACCACATCAAGATTTTGGAAAAACAATCTCCCGAGAATAAAGTGAAAACTGTGCTGTCGCAACTTGCTCTTTACTCCAACACTCTCCTTAACTTGTTGAACAAATTGGATGTAAATGGAAGAGATGACGTGTTGAAGAATATCTTGGTGTTGTTGAATGATTTGTTATTGGAATTGCCAAATCAAGAGTTCATCGACTCACTTTTGGCCATGTCGAAGGTGGACCCTTCGCTCCCATATGATCCATTTTTGAAGCATTTGGGCAATAATGACAATTATATCAAGGCATTGTGCTTGCACAGCTTGACAATTCTCCTTTCTAAAGCCGACAAACAAGGCAATTCGGGTGCTGAAATCGATAACGAGGTTTTGATTAAACTTTTCGATACGTTGTCTTCGAACCATTTCATCGGTAGCAACGAGTCTAGTTATCAAGCAATTGGAATCCAGATCTTGCAAGAGTTGGTAATAAGCAAGAATTTCAGACAGGTGTACCAGAAACACAATTTAGTTTCCAATTTCAAGTCCATAAACCACTTGATTTCCAACCTGGCTAGACTTCCCAATTCGTCCAGTTTACAGTTATCTTACAACGTATTGTTGACTACGTGGGTTTTGTCGTTCAGCGCAGACATTAATAGGCTATTGATTCACAACTACCCGGATCTCATTGGCAGCCTCTTGACCATCTCCAAGGACTCCATCAAATTGAAGATTGTCAGAATGGCGGTTTCCATTTTAAAGAACTTTGTCTCAGTGTCAAGTAGCGAGAGCGACAAGTTCAGAACCATCAAAATCATCTTGTTTGATGATGGACTTTCCATAATGAAGACTTTGCAGGAACGTAAATTTGCCTCGAGCGGTAGCGATGATGAACTTTCCAATGATTTGCAATATCTCGTCGACACTTTGAGCGAAGTTGTTTCTGAAAAATTGTCGTCTCTAGATGAGTATCTCACCCAGCTCGACAATCCCAACCTCATCAGTTGGTCTTCTCCAGTGCATAAATCGTCTCAATTCTGGTTAGAAAATTCGGGTAAATTCAAGGACAATTCTTTCAAACTCGTCAAGCGGATCTTTCAGATATTGGACCTGGAGGCCCATGTGCCAGCCAAGGTGATTTTGTTGAACAATCTTCAATCTTTAATCAAAAATTTGGGCCAAGATTTGGTCAAGTTCATCAACGAAGCCAACGGTGGTGCGTATAAATTGCGTATTATGACGCTCTTAGACAAAAATGATGGTGATAACGAATTGAAGTATGAGGCTTTGAAAACGATACAACTCTTGGTGGGCCATAACTTTTAAGTAGAAAAGATTATATTCTCTTGTGGTGTATGCACTCGCAACCGTCTATTATATGCACTCTTGTTCATCAGTTTTACGCGCACTGATCTCAAATCTTTAAAACCACTAAACAATCACAACATGCAGTTATGTCATACCTAGGAATGCAATACCAGGCAAACCGACTAGCCACGTTTGAGAACGGAGTGCGAGAAGGCAAGAATAAGAAAAGGCAATACTGGACATATGAGCTTCCAGATAGACATCATTTAGCGGAATTTGGATTTTATTTCACGCCAACAAAAGTTTATAATGACCAAATTACTTGTTTCTGTTGCAAAAAGAAAGAGAAGAACATCGAGGGCGTTGAGAATATAGCGGAATACCACCTCAAAAACAACCCAAAGTGTGCTTTCGCACATATTATTATGGCCCAGTACAATCATTCAATTGAGGGAAGCGATGCTTTCTGGCAAAGTGACCAAGCTGAAGTTCTTAGAGAACCATTTAGTAGAAGTGCGGTGGCTTTACGACGGAGAACGTTTGGTAAATATTGGCGTTTTGACAATGGAGCTCCTGTATCAGCGACCAGCCAGGCATTGGCAAAAGCAGGGTTTTTCTATTGTCCAGTTGACCAAGGAGATGACCGTACTCAGTGCGTTTACTGCAAGTTTTGCCTTGAAGGATGGAGTGAAGAAGACGATCCACTCGAAGAACATAGAAAGTACCAAAGTGATTGTTACCTACTTCATTGTGCACTGAAATTACCTGTGAAGCAAACTACGAAACCTATGCGAAGACACTTGAGAGAAGGCTCGGCATCTCTCTCTGAAGGAGAAGGAATGTCGAACGCGACTACAGATGGCGAGTTTTCCGATGCAAATTTTACCCTGGCAGACAACCAACTAAAGGTCGATCAGGCCCTAAAAATCCAGGCCACAGATGAGGCTAGCGCAGTTTGCAATC
The DNA here is from genome assembly GCF_000149425.1 of Meyerozyma guilliermondii ATCC 6260. Taxonomy (NCBI): domain Eukaryota; kingdom Fungi; phylum Ascomycota; class Pichiomycetes; order Serinales; family Debaryomycetaceae; genus Meyerozyma; species Meyerozyma guilliermondii. The sequence goes on from NW_001809800.1 coordinate 1,894,367, forward strand.
TTTCCGCTCTGGAAGAACCTGAAGAAGAAGTCGAACCTCGACGAAAAAGTCGGCGTCTTCATAAAAATACTGTACCAGACACGAGCCAAGAGGAAGGTCATCTGTCCCTCCTTCTCTCTGACACGGAGACGAAGTTGGAATCTCGAGTGTATGGTTCCAAGAGAAAAAGAAGAAGGGCAACTCCCAGCTTATCTGAACGTAATGGTGTCGTTCATGACTCTCTAGAAAGTGACAAAGATTTGCTTTTTAGTAACAAACTGGGACCAGCGGAGGAACAAAGCTCAATAAATCTCTCGAGTCAGCAGTCAACGGATGCAAACAAAGTCCCCGAAAGTTCAAGTGATGAGATTTATGTTAGTGAAAGCACCAGGAATGTTGAAACCTCCGCTTCGTTTGCGGCTACGGAGAGCGGTGAGACTGACTCACCAATTTCAGAAGACTCATCATTTGAACCTTCGACGAAAAGGAGGAAGTCAGCCAAAAAGCCAGCGAAGAAAGATGTTTCCAAGCTTAATTCAACCACAAGTAAGCCGCAATCTCAAAAAACCAAAGCTAAAGATCCCTTCGAGACCTCATTTGATGAGACCCGATTTAACGATGTGTTGAAGTCTCCCAAAAAGGCTTCCAAAATCAAATTGAGGTCCAGACTATCTCAGCAACCAGAGCTTGATATCGAGAGGAACCTCGGTGATTATGACGACAATCATTTGAATTCAATTGAGCACGAAGTGGGGCATATATTTAATGGAAGCGCAGTTAAGGTTGAGAAAAGGGATCCCAAAAAGATGGTAGAAGCTAGCAAGGAGAAGCAAAAGAGAAATGTCAATCTTGACTCGTCTTTACACGATATTTCGGGAGGTATATTTGACCTTGAAAAGTCTTTTGATGAAAATAAGAAGCGACAACTGGAATACAATCTTGTTATAAAGGATGAGTCTCTAAAGTTCAAGGATGCTACATCACAGGAACACATGGACAGAGATCACAAAACCATGGATTTTAATACTGATCAAAATAATGATAAGCCTTTTCGTGTCGCTTCGCCCAATAATGCCTCAGAAGCAACGGAACCAAAAGAAGCCGAAGAAATACCTCCAAAGTCAACATCAAGGTACTACACAAGTCTCTTTAGTGACTCCTCTAGCGAAGCATCATTTAGGGAGAACACTGCGCCGAGAAAAGTCGATTCTCCTTTACACCAACATGAGTCTGATCCTAAGGATGAATCGGAGCATAAACCTGCTTCTAAGCCTGATGCTAAACCTGATCCCGAATCTAGACATATGCCTGATCCTATGCCTGATCCCAAGTCTGATCGAAATACTGAAAACACTTCTAAGGACTCTGATGAGAAGTCTGCTCATACATCAGATAAGTTTGACCCCTCTACAAAGGATGCCCCATCAAATGCAATCGGTGAAATATCAAAGGTAAATGCTAAATCACCCATCTCTCCTTCTGTTTCAAATGACGGCCACGAGTCCTCTAAAAGTGCCAGTGAAGAGTCCAAGCTAACGGCACCAAACGACCACTCTTCAGCAACCAGCAAAAATGCGTCCTCGGCGCTGATAAATGCTGAGATTCAAGAAAAAAACCGTACTTCTACGGCTGCACCAACTTCGGTAAACCACAGCTTGGTAAGACTGCCAGTAGAGATGCCAAATAAGGAAAGATACCGAAGCTCACCAATCTTGGAGTCTTCAGTTCAGAACTTGCGAAAACTGCCAGCGAAGAGCCCTCATGTCAATTCTTCTCAGATAGATATTCGGAAATCTATTTTACCAGAGTTGTCTTCCAAAGCAGATTTTGCAGCCGAACCTTCACCAACTCACATCTCGACCAACAAAGAACGAGGTGGAAAACCAGCAGAGTCTCCAGATCATAGGAATCAGAAAAGCGAAACACTTCTGGAGCAAATAGACCGCTTCTCTGCCAGTTTCAGCAACGTATTGGAAGCAAGTACACCGCAAAAAAAAGTTGCAGCAGGTCTGCAATCGTGGGTATCAAGACCCCTCTCCCAGCTATTAGAAGTTATAGACAAGCTTGAAGGGGCCTCTGAGTACCTCACTAATATCGTATCGTCAGAGTATGATCTACATAATGATTTTGATGGCCGTCTTACTTCGTTCATCTCTTCGATGCCAGAGGAGGAAGAAGATATGACAATTCAAGAATGGGTCAAACATAATGCAAGCATGTGTCGGAAAGTGGCCAAAGAAACATGCAATAGTCTCATCGAAACATACAGGGAAGAATTCAATCGAGCTTTGCGTATACTTGAATCACTACCTACATCGGACTCACCATAATGAGAAAGTCATTGTCACCTCGATAATTCATACACTATAAATCGCTATTTCATTGGTGTCTTGTTTCACATTGTAGAAACTAACTTTTTTTCTTTCATTTTTTCATGAAACTTCTCTAAAGAGAGACCCATACATGTATAGGGGTCATTTTGTCGTAGTAAAGTTCAAATGTTGTGAAGTATTTCAAAGCTGTGAAGTTCAGTGTGTCATAGCTTGCTTAGCTATGTATAAGAATACTAGAGGGTCCTAACGAATTTGCATGTCCCTTTATGCCCCATATAGCGTGGCTGCGAAATTTACTTTCAATCCAAAGACCAAAAGTGTCAAATCCAGGCGATGAACTACAATTTCTGGTACATCAGTAGCTTGTTGGAGTGAGGACCTGGTTTTTTTGCTGGTATTCCAGTATTTTAGCCCGATGGTCAGACTAGTTTCTGCTACAGCCACTGTCTTTATCTTAACATTCTTCGTGCCAAAATCGACTAAAGTATGCTACAGATTACACTTCCTACATAATAAAGCGTAACATATCAAAATGAAGAATCAAGCAAAAGCATATACCAACTCTACATCGGTTACTAGTTATTAACTCTCCAACGGTTTGTTGGTTTATCGGGTTTTGCATCCGTGCACCAGTGTATACCTGCAGGCTACGGAATACTTCACTGACCATTACTAGAGCCGCATTACCAACGGATCACAATCACGTATTTTGGTCACGAAACTTGACAGAACGGACCCCTCGATCCGTGCGAGAGCATTCATACACTTCCAAGTCATTTAGCAAACTCTAGCCCACATTTACATGCTCTGAAACTGAACCATAATCAATGTCATTTTGGCCATTTTCGAATTCGTTCAACAGCAACAGCAAGTTGCGAAAAGTATTGGACCAGATAGTGGACTTGTCGAAGACTACTGTGGACGATTTTCTTCTGGATCCGGAAATTCTGCAAGAACTCGTGAGTGAGCTTCATAGTATCAAAGCATCATACAATAATCGAAAAAATAATGTGCTCCAATTGCAGCTGCAACGGAACCAAGATAGCAATTGGAACGGATCTGATCTGATTTCCGTGACTTCCTCTACCAATGAAAACTCAAGTAATCGAGATGGACAGGGTGCCAAGTTGTTGGAGATTCTTTTGGAACCACATATTCTTACTGGATTTATGAACTATATTGTCGACAGTGTGGAGTTTTTCAATCACCTAAACAAGCACCGGGAACAAGAACAAGTGGAAAAGACCACAAATCTTACGGACCAAGTGATGGTAGAGCAAGCGGAAGTGACAGATAAAAGTGGAGACGAAGAACAAGACGAAGAAGAGTCAGAGGAAGACAGAATACGCCGCTGCATCCTGGTGTCGTCGGAAATTTTATCGGTAGACCTTTGGCTCATTTCGAACCGCATTATAGAAACTCCAGTTATCATGGAAAAGCTTTGGCTGATCCTATACATCCCCCACCTCAGCGACAGCTTGCCCACGGTGACTTATCTTGTGCATATTTTGGATCAGCTCATGGACACAAATAGCATTGAACTCCTCAATTTTGTTCGTCGACAGCCTGACTTGGTCGACATGTTTTTGTCGATGATCGAAGTGCCTATGATTATGGATTTTTTTCTTCGTATTATCCAAACCGATAAGGCTGAGTCGCCCACCGGCATCATAGAAAATTTGGCTCAGCAGAACCTCATTCCCAAATTGATTAGTATACTCAAACCGCATCCGTCTCAGTTTGAAGCTAGTTGTGAGATTCCAAACCATGAGCTTTTTTTCCGCCAAACTGCCGCTGCCGATTTCATGCGTGCTTTGGTGACAATCTCCTCCAATACTGCTTTGGCAACAGTCCTTGAAACGAACATTGGTCCTAATTTGCTCACCCACGAGCTAGTATCTCCTACGATAATCAAGACTATGATCAACGATATCATGCTCTATCAACCTCCTACGGGTCTGACTCGCAACGGTTCGAAAACCAACAAGCACGGGATAAATAATTGCGTCGGAATCATCATCGAGATAATTCGAAAAAACAATTCAGACTACGACTTGAATTGCGGATCTTACAGCTCTTTGTTACAAAATACCAATGGAGATGGCCCCACGGAAGTCAATTCATATGTAATGTTCCAATGGCTTAAAGACTTTGAACAAAACCCGCCCGGCCCTCGTGATCCCATCTACTTGGGCGAGATGTTGGCTATCTTTTCTGACCATCTTGAAGATTTTGTGAGCTTGATGGATACAGCAGAGGAAGAGCCAAACAAGTTGGGTTTCACAAGGTTCAAGGTTGCGGAATTGGTGGCCGAATTGCTTCATTGCAGTAACATGATTTTGCTCAACAGTAAGAAGATTCGAAAGATAATGAAGGTACGAGAACATGTCAGGTTTCAACGTGATAGAAGACTCAAGAAAGCTCTTAAGGAAAGTCTCCCGACTTCTGTTGATCATAAGGATGGCGCTGTAGACGCCTTGGCTTCGGGTCTTGATGATGTTTCTCTCTTTGACTTTAAAATTGACGACGATGAAGATGCCTTGATAATCAGCGACCTACTTTCCTCGCTTGACGAAGATGTTTCTGACGACGATGAGCCTGTAATATCGCCGGAAGAACCTTTTGTTTGCAAGAAACGAGATCTTGAGACCAGAAAGGATCCATGTGTCGGCGACTACTTTAAAATCAAGCTAACGGACCTGAACATCGTGCTGCAAATTATCGGCAACTTCACCAAGTTTCCATGGCACAATTTTTTCCATAATGTGGTGTTTGACTTGATCCAGCAGGTTTTCAATGGAAAACTCAACTCCTATAACTCGTTCATTATCGTGGACTTATTTCGTCCCGAAAAGCACAATCTTACAAAAATGGTTGTGGATGCATACCGTGATGCTGGCGAACCTCGACCCGGTTATATGGGTCACCTTATTCTCATTAGTGAAGAAATCGTCAAATTTACTTCACTCTACAAGCCTGACTTGATCTCGCCGGTAATAGTGAGTGCTGTGAGCACACCAGATTGGGAGTGGTTTGTCGGCGATGTTCTACTCAAGACCAGAGAACTGTACAATGTTGTACTAGGAGCCGAATCAGAAGAGGGAACTACCGCTGGAAATGACGAAGACGAGAACGAATCGTATGGGTTTGATTCCTCTACTGTGGGGTACATTGATTTGGGAGCATACGAAGGAAAGGCCAAGAAAAGTGCTATATTGCTTGGAGACCGAACGAACCACGACTTATTTATTAACGAAGAAGGACATGACATAGAAGATGAAACAATTGATCATCAAGTTCCTGACGTTGGAAGAATGTCGCCTGGGAACCTTGCGACGATGAACGACGAGCTCGAAGGCGATGAGGACACATCTCGAGATTACGACGATGTGGAGAACCTTTCTGGATCCGACTCGTCAGACGACGAAGAGGACGATGGAAATAAGTTGCGGCGGGTACCAAAGCATAATGAATAGCTTATATATCATTTGCGCTTACGAGCGTTGGGTCTTCCGTAGACCACTTTTCCGTTCGGCAACTCGATGCGCTCACCTTTCTTCTTCTTCTTTTTGATTTCCTGGGGTTCTGATTCCGAGACAGGTTTGGGAGGTGGACTCAAGTCTATAATACCCAAAACTTTGCCTAGCGAAATGTTCCACAAATATACAGGGAGTGTCACCAACACCGATTCTTTTATACTGGGATTGACATTGACGTCGTTTTCGTCGATCAAGATTCGTTCTCCATCGTGAACGAGAAAAATTTCACCCAGGGCAGAAACTATAAATTCCTTGCCATTGGCATCATTTTGGATTTTTCTATCGCTTCCGTCCGCCGGAGGAACCGCCGAGCCACCCCAGGCCAGATTTTTCAAGTCGGTTTTCAAGTTGACAATTCTCTTGTAATCTTGGCTTCTGCTGATTTTGAGTGCGACCCACTGCAAAACTCCTACCAAAATGTAGAGCATAAAAACAGTCAAAACAAGCCCAGGGCGAAATTTGGAGTAGTAGTAGCCAGTACCCTTCCATTTGGGAAACCCTTTATCGAGAAAGTAGTCGTATCTGCGTTTTAAAGACTGGTCTCTTAGTATATTTCCAACTAGAGAAAGCCGTTGAAACCGCTCTTCGGCCGTTTTCCGGGCACTTTTCGAGCTTCCGCCAACCTTGTCTGGGTGCAATTGACGCGATTTACGCCTATATGCTTTGGAAATTTCTTGAACGGTGGCAGATCGATCGAGGTCCAACCACGAGTAAAAAGTGGAGCCCTCACCCAAGTCGTGTGTGACTTTATCGTTCAAACCAAAGATCTCGTAGTCCTCCTTGGTCCACGCAAGGCAGAAGGACACGAGCACTAGCCATGAAACTGTATAGAAGAGCTTCATTTTGTGACCATCAGTAAAGTTGAAGTTGTTCGCGAAGTGAAATATTCGCGAGAATATTTCTCGAAATAATTGAGATTGAAATTTGAGAATTGAATTTAGCATAGCAGCGCTTAAGTATAAGTGCCACAACAACCACAAATAACAACAAATTACCGATTTACCATTATGCCATATTCCCTTTCATTTCCCGAAAAATGTCTTTTCTACGTTAATATCGTGGCGATGACTCTTTGGTTCTGCTGCTTGGTAAGATTCATGGTGCTTCTTCCTCTCGTTGGAAGACGGTTTTTACCCGGGGGAATTGCTGATTTCTTTCACACGGTGGCATTGATCCCACTATTAACGTATTTTGTTGTTCGAATCACAAAATGGAATGTTTTGAAGCTCCGCAAAAATGCCGTGTTCAGCTGGGGTCTTTTTAATGCTCTACACATGGCATGGATATGCTACGGAGTCATCTACCCACACCCCAAGATTGCAAAACATACTACCTACTCGCTTATATTGTTCTCGTGGTGTGTTCTGAACACGATTCAATATGCCCATTATGCATTTTTCGTCAAGACAAAACGAAGCCCCACATGGCTCAGATGGAGTGCTTACAACAGTTTTTACTTGACGTTTCCTCTTGGTGTGATTGGAGAATTGGGCCAGATTTTCTTGAGCTTGACGTTTGTGGAAGAAGCACTGTTTTTGGACTGGTCCATAAGGCTCACGGCGGTATTATTCGTGCCTGTTGCATACGCTTTTTACAAGCACCTCAGGGAAAAGGCTGCCTATCATGGACGTCCTGGACGTAACTCCGTCGCCAGGCAGTAATTACACCTTGACATTCAAACGGGCACCCACAATTGAAGCACGACTGAGAATCCAGAAAAATGTTCCGGTGACGAGCAAGACACCAACTACCCCCACAAACACAGTATAGTTGTGCACGGACCCGTTGCCAATGATGGCGGCGCCAATGGGCAAACCCACCAAGTTTCCAAGACTGAGGACCGCATTTAAGATTCCGTATCTTTCTCCAAACTCGGAAACCGGACTAATTTGGGCAAGACAGGAAGGTACCATGGTCAAGATCAGACCGGAAAAATAGCCTCCCACCGCTGCAAAGGCATAGAGGACTTTGAGACTGGAGCCAAAAGGTAACCAGAGCATAAAAACACAGAGATCAAGCCCGAAAATCATGACAATGTTGACGTTGAATTTGCCATAGTAGTCCGATGCGAGGGCCGGAATCCATCGACCAAGAATACCCGTAGCGTTCCACACGGTAAGTAGCAAGTATGAGGTGGACTCCGACACGCCCTGGGCCATGGCATAGGTAGCAAAATAGGTTAGAATGAGGACAAGCGAAAGTTCGGTGCAAAACACTCCAGTTATCATCAAGGCATAGGTGCGGTTTTTGAGTTTCGAGAGCGAAAAAAGCCCGATTTTGTTGGAAAAGGTCTTCCACTTGGACTCGGAGTCGGCTGGGGGATCGGGTTCACGAGTCAAGCGTTCTCGTGCAAGAATAACCGCACTCACCATGCATCCTAGACACACAAAAGCCAAGGTTCGAATGGCCCAAACGAATCCAGATGTCAGGTACATGTGCCGAAGCATAAGCGGAAACACCAAGCCGCCTACCGAGCCGCCACTGGTAGCTATTCCGGTGGAATTTCCTCGGCGTTTGAAGAACCAGTGGTTGATGACTGCGACCAACGGAGTGAGTCCAACGCCGTTTCCGATCCCGATACAGATAAACGAGAGGATAAAGTGGGATATTTTGGTGCTGCTGGCTGTGCCCATGAGTCCAGCAAAGAGCAAAATCGTGGCAATTACCAAGAGTTCAAGAGCTCCATGGCGGTCAAAAATGGGTCCGATAAAAATGCCAATTGCATAGGCTAGAGCCAAGTAAATGGAGAAAATCCACGCCACACTGGACGCCGCCACGCCTGCCAACTGATGGGTGGAAACATAGGCTTGAATTGCTCCTATGGAGTTTATAAGTCCCATGTTTACAACAAGTCCGAGAAACGATCCACACAATACCAGATAAGCTTTCCAGCCACCATCGGGATAGTTTTCTTCTTCTATGGTAGAAACGGTGTCTGTGTCTGTCGATGTGGTGCGTCGCTGCGAAAGAACGTTTAGGTGGATGTCATTTGTGTGTAATTCTGTCATGTCGATTGTAGTGAATAATTATACAAACTATAGTCTCTGCATATAATCACTGAGTCACTTCAGCCATTCCTTCAGCCAAATGTCTTATCACCGTCTCATTCGTACATCTTTCTTCATTCATACGGCTAGCCGTATTCATTCAATTGTCCTCAGCTCTCGTAATTTGTACAACTGTCCTCAGCATCCTGTCAGCGCAAGCGCTGCCAGAATTATTCAATATCATTGATGCTTGCATCTAACAACGCCCGGAGCCCCGAAAGGTCCACGCCGTTTTTGTCTATAGTTTCTTTGATCACCGCCTTGAACCGGCTGACAAGCGTCTCGTAACGTTGTACTGTTCTGTTCGACGACTCGAGGAGCTTTTCGTATTTCGAAATACTGTCCTGAAGCTGCTGCTGGGCCTGTTTTTTCCGCTGGCGACATTTGGAAGCGGCGACCCGATTTCTCTCCAAAAGCCGTTCTCTTTTCCACGCTGCTGTTCCGGGGATGGGGCCGTCGTTGGGGTTGTAGATTACCTCGTTGTTGTAGATGAGCTGGTGGTTTGGCGGAGGAACTCCAGCGGCACTTATGGGAGTAGATCCATCTTCCGGCGTAGACTGGTGTAGATCCGGATTTAAACCTGGTTTTTCTCCTGGACCCGCGCTGCCTGGTCTACCTAATGGGAGCCTGGCGTCAGCAATGTCGTTGCGGGTATCCATGAACGCTTCATGGTTTGTGATCTGGCCGATTTGTCCGTTGGAGATAGAGAGCCGTTTACGGCGTGGAACCCCGTCGCTGGAGTTGTACGACAACATCATGGTGGAGTCAAAGATGGGCGGGTTTGTTATCGGGTAAGAGTTGAAGTCAAACGGATTATGGTATGGTAATGAAAACTGGGGCGGAAGAGTCTGGGATGGAACTTGGGCTTGAGGTTCGAGCGGATAACTTTGGGAAGGATCGGAAATGGAGTCGAGGTTGCGATTTGGGGGTTTTTGTGGTCTTGTATTTGAAGGTATTTGGGATCTTTGACCATTAATTTTATCCGGTTTGTTTGTAAAGAGATCGAGTTGCTGGTGCTCCTCCGCTGATTGCGGAGGGTGGAAAGCCATTTTGGACATGTTTTTCACCACAAAATTCATATGGAGGTGTTTCAAAACACCGATGCAAAATTGCACTAATTTATATAGTGATCACGAAAATGCACAAAAACAAGCTGAATGTGATAATACCGTAATAAACCCGGGGTTGTATCCAAATCTGGAGGATTTTAGGGAGTGCAAGCCGATTTGAATCACAGGCTGGGGAGGGGGGAAAATAAAATAACCAATGACCAAACGATGATAGAAAATTATTTGAAAACGCGCCCAGGGCAGATAACCAAGCTTAGGACAGGGGTACGTTAATATGCTTTGGAAACAATCGGGTGGCGTTTTTTGTGGTGCGCCTTCCAAGTTTCTTCTCCTTTCGCCAAAATATTTTCGAAATGATATGTGCGGATATTAAGTGAGTGCGGCCAATGGTTACGAATTACTGACAAATACGGATGCGACACCTATTTGGGAGTCGGGGTGGCCAACGGTGCTTTCTTAGCATGCATATTAGCTGATGAATAAGCTACACAAACTATATGCATTAGCCTAAGATGGGTGAGAAAGAGTGGTTGCATCTTTTGGGTTACGAATCTCACATAAGTTATACGACCTTTTCATGCGGACCCGATTGCCCAAAACGCAGGGCCGGAATGTGGAAGTGTCTGCAGTCTCCGACAGACCCTGACAATGCACGGCGGGTATTGTGAGCCCGGTGAAATTCAGTTTCAGTTCCAGCGAGGGGACAATGCAATGTGCCACAGGATGGGTTAGTTGGGGTCAAATAATATATGCATGGAGCGGCCATTTACCATTTGCGCGATGAATATTTTCGGCCCGGTCCGAAATGAAGCATGCGGGGGCCTGCAACCTATGCATACCTTGCGCATTCATACGTAGGCTAATCGTAGCCATGCAGAGCATGCAGTCATGGCGCAGCTGTAGTGCAGCTTTAGCGAGGTTGGAGTCACCATACTCGGAAAAAAAATATGCCGTATATCCGTCGCTTCGCGTCTCTGCTTCCAGCCTCTCCCCCGGAATGGTATGCTGCATCAGCCTGCTCCATCTGCGTCCATGGTATGCTGCGTAACTGCATTACGAAGCCATTGCTTGCTTTTCAACTGATTGTACCTTCTTCACTGTTAGTTTGCATCCGTACACCGTTCACCTTTCTCATTTTCATTTGTAGCCGCGTGTATGGCAACCGCCTGCGATTACATTGTAGAATATCAACGAGGATTCAAATTCTTTGGAATTCCTCTTTATTCACAACGTTCTCTCATCCCGTTTGCTGATCCTTCAGAGTTTGAAACTCTTGGCGGTCGCAAACTTTTACTAAGTTATGGTAGCATACAAAACTATCCACTTCCTGACCTAGATTGGAATTGGGACTGGGAACGTTGGTATGTTTTAATGACCGACTCGGTGGACGACCAGGGCTGGATGTACGCTGGGTGGTCAGGATGGTCGTCAAAGTACCGATTGGGAACGGGAATTCGTCGCCGAATATGGGTGCGTCGCCGCCGGCGGGGTTCAGCTGCCGACAGCACATCCACTGCGTCGCTTTTGGCTGATGCCGGCCAGACAAACAAGTGACCACGATAAGAAGGCCATTTCCGGAATGGACCCTTTCTGCAAATGGACCCTCCGGGAGTAGGACCCTCGGTTCTGGTGCGAGGGTCCTGCGGCTTGTGCGTGTTGCAAACATGCATGTTGCAAACGCGCTGCTGCGCTGTTGCGCTGCTGCGCTGTTGCGCTGTTGCGCTGTTGCGCTGTTGCGCTGTTGTGCTGTTGCAGTTTACTCTTATTGCTTCTTGGAACTGCTGCTGCTGCTTTTCTGCTGTTGCTTTTGCGCTTGCCACTATAAAAGCAGCCATTTTCCTCCCTCTTCATGCTTTCAGATAAAGATTTGGCATTGGCAATTTTCATCGTTCGAGCCGCAAAAACTCACCACATTCCGCCCCACGATTATGCTCGTGTTATCATAGATTTACATCATTATCGCCAATACAGTGATGACATCATCTTACGTAGAATCACTCCAGCAAAAACCCACATTTTTCTAGGCGCCTACTTGAGATTGTCACGATATGTATTTCTCGATTTGAACCCGGAATTGTGCTTTACCAGCTTGCCACAAACGATTTTTCACCGATTTAAAATGACAGGTCTATTTTTGAACTGGATGCGAATCGTTGACAGTTTGGAATACTCGCTAGCCGCTTCTTGTATTCTGGAATCCCACCAACAACGTGCCCACATTTTAAACATGTACTCGTTGTCATTGTCAAAAATCACCAACCAAAACCACTTGGAACGAGTGGTTCGTCGAATGCATCAACGCTCATTGACCGGAATTCTCCGACTTTCAATCTTTAGCCATACCAAAGTTTTCTCCGAGAACTCTCGTGTCACGAAGCAAGCATTGCAAACGCTTGCCCGGAAACAAAAGAATACTCGTCTTGAAAAAAAACTTTGGACTTTGGCACCATTTCTTGGTCAAAACAAACCTTTTAAATTAAGTGATTGGACCCATTTGATCCCCAAAATCTACTCAGAACAAGCCATGTTGCAGTTCTTGCGGGTATTAATCCTATCATCAGAAGTAAATCCGGTCCCAATTGACCATAAAAGTGCTATATTGTGTGTTTTGCTTGTCTCAAATAACCCAAACTTCATTCAAGAAGCTTACGGCTTGATGAATTCGATTGCTTTTTTGGAAAAAACGTAATAGAGTCCACTGAAAAATGTGGTTACGGCGACTACCATACCCAACGCATCAATTCCAGAAGAAAGCAAAATCGCATGGTCGCTGCTAAGCAAAGTAGCTACACCGGGCTGGATCACAAGTCCTCCAATATAAAACATTTGCAAGGCAGTATTCACCTTGGAGAGCATATTGGGATGCACACTGACGGAAACAATCGACATATCCAAGTACCTGCTGATGGTTTTGGGTGGTGGAAGCGAGATGTACCGATAATAAAACCCCATGAAACTGAGCATAACGTCTCGTCCTATAATCAAAAATGCCAAATAAGCTGGCATGATCAGTGAGTACCAGAGTGAAACCGTACACACCGTCATCAAGAGCTTGTCTGCCATTGGATCAATAATGGATCCTACCTTCGATTGCATGTTAAACCGTCGTGCTATAAATCCATCTACGAGGTCCGTGATACAAGAATAAGCAAAGATTCCTATGGCTGTCAAGGGCTGGCCTTGAATGATGTAGTAGCCCACAAATGGTGCACTGATAATTCTTGTGAATGTCAAAACGTTTGGAAGAGTGTATATGTTTTCGGTGATGGAACTATGTGCTGGTTTTATTTCAGCTTTGGTCTCGGGGTCACTGCTTTGCTCTTCTGACTTGAAGCTCAGCTTCTTCAATTGTTCATCGAATGTTTGTTCCGGTATGCTTGGCTTGCTTGCTTTCTGGTTTCGTTTTGAGGATACATGGAGCAATGACGCCAAAGCTGGACGGCCGAAAACGAGTCTCGACCGAAGGTTTGAGGTGGTAATTCGGCTAGCAAGAGGACGTACTAGCCGTACATTGTGCAACAGGTGAAGAAACATACACCTGAATTTCAAGTCTTGTGCCAAAAAGGTTCAACATCAATACACCACGGGAATGGAACCTCTACTGTACATTATTAGATACTTCTACGTGGAAAGTGGCTCACCGGTTTTGCTGATTAGTGATTCAGACGTTTCCTGTGGTCCCAAACCAACCAGGGTCAAAATCAATTTGGAAACCCCCTTGTGAATATTTTCATCGGCTGCAATATCCACCGTTTCCAACTTGCTTGTGTCAACTTTGTCCCACCCAGGAATCAGGCTGAAATGCTTGTGAATGAGTCCTAGCACTTTGCTCTCATTCTGTTGCTCATAGTAAATGACGGCGTTTGGTCCCGCATCAAAGGTGTACGCAGCAATGATTTTTCCTTCTGCATCGTTCAATTGGTGAACTAATTTGATGATTTTCTTTGAGGTGTCGGTCAAATAAAAGATTGGTGGGTAAGAGTCAAGACAAACAGCGTGGAACGAGTTTGAATCTTGCATAGTGAGTTTCCCAAACACCTCAAAATTCTTATCGTGGATCGACTTTTTCATCTCCTCAAATCTTGCAGGCACAACATTTTTGATTCTGTGCTCGAATAAGTCGGAAGTTGCAACCGTTGTCTGCATTCCTGATGTCGATGGAGTGTCTTTTTTGTCGTCGCTCACCACCAAAATTGCAGCCTTCATCGTTGGCCAATGACTGACAGGTGCCACTTCTACCGCCTTGGAGTCTTCTCCATTCTCCAAGTCACCCATTTCCCAGGCAACGTAGCCTCCGAAAAGCGAACGGCATGCAGATCCAGAGCCTTTTCTGGCAATCTTTGAAATCTCCGACATGTCTTGGGGCAACTTGAATAATTTAGCAATGGCTACAACCAACGCAGCGAACCCAGCAGCGGAAGATGCCAACCCAGCAGCAGTCGGAAAGTTGTTTTCCGACACAATGTGCAATTTCCACTTGGAAAGTTGGGGTAAACTAGGGTCAGTACCCTCCATCTCTGCCCGTAATTTTCTCAAGTCAGCCAAGCATGCTTTTGTTCTTTCTGATGTCAAGCTTTCTGGCTTTCCATTGAGCCAAAGAATATCTTCCTTGTATTCGTCGGACGTTGCTACAGAAGTAAGAGTCCGTAAATCGTCCTGGGACAACGTGACGGAGATGGATGAATTGGTTGGTAAATTGAGAGACTTATCACGTTTTCCCCAGTATTTGAGTGTCTGTGTTAGTAAGGATTGCAATGCAAAGTGAAACACAAACGTACCGCAATATTTACTGGCGCGGTGGCCGAGGCAGTGTAGAACGACATGAGGTGGTTAAACGAGGTTTCGCGATAGTTGGCGAGGAAAATTTCCACACGGCGCCGCGCTTTGTGTCACTTTTTCTATTATAGTACATATGGGTTGGTTAAGGAATTATTGTTTTCTGGTCCATTTCCATATTCTGGCTTTACAGTCTCCACTTCCAGTGGCAAAGATACCTTCGGTTCCATTGGAGTTCAAAGATACCGCAACAGAGATCACCGAGTTACGGTGGCCTTGCAACATCAATAATGGGTTACCAGAGAGTTGATCCCAGAACACAACTCCACGATCCTTGGATCCCGACAAGATAAATTCGTTATTGAGGGTCGAACAAACAGACAACACAAAGTCTTTGTGGCCAACATAGGTGACTTCGCAAGTGGTTCTCTTTCCGCCTGGCGAGTTCATCTCCTGCTTACCTTCCAAGTTCCACAACTTGATGGTTCTATCCAACGCACCGGATGCAATTTGCTTGCCGTCGTTCGAAAACACAACGGAGTAAACCGAGTCTTTGTGACCGTTGCCGTTTTCAATTCCGGAGTCCAATCTTTCCACAAGAAATCCGGTGGTGGAATCCCAAACTCGGACAGTGTGGTCCAACGATCCGGCGGCTATCAACTGTCCGTCTGGAGACACTGCTACAGTGGTTACGCCGTCCTCAATGGACAACGTCAACGAGCATTGAGACGATCTCAAGTCCCAGATTCTCACGGTGCGGTCTCCGGAACCGGAAACCAATCGGTTACCATCGGGAAAGAAATCCAATGAGTAGATGTCCTGTTCGTGGCCACGCAATATTTTGATGATACGTTTGGTAGTGAGGTCCCAGATTCTAATGAGCTTGTCTTCGGTTCCGGTTGCCAAGAGTTTTCCATCTGGAGAGAAACACACGGAACGAATGTACAAATCACCGTTGGAGTTGGTCGATTGCACGGTCGAGTCGTTTGCGTCGTTTTCGCCGTTTTCCTCATGGCCGCTTGTGTTGTCGTCCACAAGCTTAGCCACCAATTCTCCGGTAGCCACATTGAAGACTTGGGTAGTTTTGTTGCATCCAGTAGCGATGAACTCACCGTTTTTGGAAAATCTCACACAGCACACCACCGACGAGTGGTCCAACGAATGAACCAATTCCACATCGAGCTCGCGGCTGAAAGCCGGGTTGAACAATACGTAGTATTCTGGCTTTTGCTTCTTGAAATCGGGGTGGGCTTTGTTAACATCAAGATCACACAAGAATGGCGGGATTTCTTTGATATGGAGTGCCTTTTGCAGGGGATCCACGACATACTGGGTCTTGTCAATTACCGGGATGCCGGTCGAGGTGTCGGGAGCTTTCTGAAGAGTGGCTGGCATGGAGTTGGCGACAGCTGAAACTGGAGGAATTGACGTCTCGGTGGTGACACCAGTGTGGGTGTCTTTGTCTTTTTTGCCCTCCTTTTTGAGAGGAGCAGGGAGAGGCAGGTGCTGGTTACCCTGGTGGCCAATATAGGAGAAGGGAGCGCCGTTAGCCTTGCCTGGAATCTGTTGACGATCGCGATTCTCCAACTCTGTTTTCAAACGCAAAATTTCTTCTTCGTAAGCCTCTTTGATTTTACGGTGAGCCATCTCGAGTTCGAACACGGTCTGACGAATCTGTTGCATTTCTGCCGTTTGTTGATTGTATTTGAGGTCATAATCCTCTTTGACTTGTTTAAAGTTGGACGCCTCGTTTAAGGCAAAATCGAATTCTTGCTTGACAGCTTCCAACAACTCACCTAATCGTTGCTGGTGCTGCTGCCGTTGCTGCTGCTGGGCAACATTACCCGATGCGTACACAGACATGGTTAAAAATCACGGGAGAACAATTTCTTTTAATGGGAACGCTGGCGAAAAAAATCACAACGTTTCCTGCAGGTGGGCTCAGAAGGTTCCAGGGACAAAATTCAGGGAGTAGATGAAGCGATTTACGAAGCGATTTGGCCACGTATTTCGGGATGTTTTGTTTGCGATTGTAAGGGAAATTTAGTGTTTGAATCGGATGATTCGGAAATTCTTTTCTCTTATTTTAGTTATGACAGGGCGCGGCAAATTGGTGACGCAATCTGATGCAAAAAGCTTAAGCGAATATTGTCAAACAATGACAAAAAGGTCAACTTTAGTTTTTCAAAATTTTAAGATTGCAACGGATGCGGCAAATTTCAAGGAATTCGCGCCTTCTTGTAGTTGGCATTTCATGAGCCACTCCCTGGACGCCTATCGAATGGGGAAAGTGGGGGTGTGAGAAACATGGGGTGCTGTGCACGTGCCGCCTGTGCAGGCGGTTCGCACCCCCGGAATAGCAACGCACCGGTGCAGTGACGTGCGAGAAGATCCGATCACCGGATGCACCCGCGGCGCCACCAACTTTTGGCGCAGTATGCAGGTGTGCATCCAACCACTCTGACCTTGTAGCGTCATGCAGGCACCACTGTAATCACAACTACCAACTATGGCTAATTTAGGGAACCGTGTCTTTCGCGGAAAGAAAGAGCAGGAAGCGTACAATCGCACTTTTGCAGGTCGATACCAGATCCTTTTAAAAAAGAACCATTTTGTGTTTTTTGGTTTACCCTTTCTCCTTTCTATAGTGGCGGGATCACTCTACTTGCAAAAATTCACCAGCGTTAAATGGGAACGTTACGATGAAAAGTATCGTCAATTGGGAGAAGACGAGATGTTATCTATGATTGAAAGACGGCGTCCAGTTGACAAAAAAGAGGATTATTATCGTCTTCAAGGTTTATTGAAACAACATGAAGAAGAAGTAGGTGACGATTACGAAATGGTGCGTGTAAAGAGGAAGAAGGAGGATGAACCGGTTTGGTAGGTAGCAAATACCGGTTATTTTCCGGTCCTATACATGTACTGATCATGGTTCATTCATGTCATGTATGCGCATTCGAGTCCCAAATTGGAACTCATCGCGAAAATATCTCTTGACCATGGTATCATTTTCGTGTGAAGTATGCAACGACACCGTATTGAAGAAGAAGCTAGATGCTCATAAGCAGCGTTGTAATGGCGCGTATTTCACATGCATCGACTGCTCGGTGACTTTCAATGGTACCGACTACCGGGGGCACACATCATGCATAAGCGAAGCGCAAAAGTACGAGAAGGGCTTGTATAAGGGCAAGAAGAAGGAACCTAAGCCGGAACCTAAGGATGTGAAGTCGGAACCTAAGCATCCTAAGTCGGAAACTAATGAGTCCAAGCCTGAAAAAGCCAAAAAGTCAGACACTAAAAAATCAGAAAAATCAAAGTCAAAGAAAGCAGACAAATCAGACTTTGTCTCCTCCAAACCACAAAGTCTCTACAAGGTTATCAAAAAGATGGAAAAGAAAGACAAGAAACACTTTCTTGAACGCATCCACGTTTTCAAAGGCGATGACGGCCAATTGAAAGTGTCGGTTAAATATTAAATGTACATATGAAGTCACTTTTTTTCCACTCCTTTATTCAACGCTCGTCCCATCTTGGCATAGAATTGTGCCAACGTGTTGTATGGGAACATGAGGTTATCGCAAAAGTATTCTGGTAAAATGTTGGTCAAATGGCGAGTTCGTTGTTTAGCAGCTGCATTTCCAGCATCAATATTATCCAAAAAGGTGGGAACATAGCTTATGTCTGCCGCATGAGCGGTGTCTTTTCGTATTATAAGTCGATAGTTTACAGTTAAGCGGTTATCATCGTCATCTTCAGTCGCATTGGTAGAACTTTGGGTGATATCAAAGTAGAACGATGACGAATCTTCTTCGTAGTTGATGATTCGGAGCCCAGTAAGAAGCTCCAAGATATCAAGGGTGATACCTATCAGTTCCAACTCGCGCGAAAGTTGGTCGGCAGAAAGTCCATCATTTTCGTCCAAATTTTGACCAGTTTTTCGCCGTATTGGAGAAACGTATTTTTGTTGCAGTGTCTGTTTAACAGGGGTATTTGTAGGGGCAGCTGATTGCAATTTTATTTCAAGTAGTTCAATCTCTTCCTGTTTATTGACGAGTTCCTGTTGTGCCTTATCGAGTTGTTTTGAAAGATCTCGAATAAGAAGTTGGTCATGTTCAATTTGGGCTTCTGCTTTGGTTTTAAATTTTGTAAAAAGTTGATCCTGCGATGTGGAAGTAAGGGTATTTATAAGTTTGACAACCTCCTGCGGACTGACCGCCGATAAAATATCGTCCTCGGTTATAGTGCCGGAACTCGCAGTAAAGTCCGGTTTGGACACCAGATCCGGGTTTGTGTGCTGCAGCAGCGACGGCGGAGTGCCCTTTTTGGTACCGGAAGTCTTACGCTTGGGAGGCATTAAGATCGATGTCAACTGCGCGTCCGAATAAACAGTGGGCTATATACCGGATATTGATCCCATCGCGCATCCTGCACCACAATTCTGCACCGCATTGCACCGCACTGCACCTGTCGCTCAAGCTCGTCCCTGCAAGTGCGCTCGAACTTACCTTCATCCGACCCGGTAATCCATGTCGTTTTCCCCGAGTGTTCTCGCCAAAAAGCTCCTGTCGCTCCAGGAAACGCAGGATTCTATTGTCACTATTTCCCAATGGGTCTTATTCCATCAGCGTCACAGTAAAGAAGCAGCATCAACATGGGCCACATATATCACCGAAGACCCCGATGCACGCAGCTCCAAAAAAAGATTGTCACTCTTATACTTATGCAACGATGTAGTGCAACAAGCACGTCACAAACGCAAGCAAGAATTCATCGATGAATTTGCTGCAGTATTACCGGGGGTATTGATGAAAATTTATGCATCGTTGGACCCCACCATACAACCGAAAGTGGGCCGTTTAATAGGGGTGTGGGAGCAGCGGCATGTGTTTTCGGCACTGGTGATTTCCGACCTCCGGGAGGCCGTAAAGGCTGCATCCTCTCCAAATGCATCAGCCTCTGCATCCGCCTCTGCATCCGCCTCTGCAAACACCCCGCTGGCCCCAACTATAAATTCTGTCCCTGACCTCCGTCTTCTTACAGAAACTTACCTCCATCTAAATAAACTTGTAGATATCACCCTGGAAACTTTATCGCAGGTGGGAATGATGTCCAAAACTTACCTTTCCCCTACATCATCCGAGAGCCTTCCAGCTCCTCGAGAATACATTTCAAAATTAAACCAGTTGGAACAGTTGTGTAAGTCTTCCACGGCAAATATCGAAGAGTTGAAAAAAGTTCGCCTTGATGCCATCAAGCAATTGGATGGTCTTCGGGCCAATATTAATGATTCTTTACAGGGCGACGAGGGAAAGTTGAATATTATTCAAAAGCGATTGACAGCTTTGAAAGAAACCAGATCTGAGTTGTTTGACATGATAAATGGGGAAAAAGAATCCGAGCCTTCTGGTCCAGGATCTGAACCAGAATCAGAGCCGGAAGCACCTCCTCTCGACGATGATGATGAGGTGCCAACTTACAATGACAGTGATGAGGAACAACCACCAAAACGCCAAAAGGTATCGCACAATCTGTTTCGTAATTCCAAGTCTCCTTCTGATAAGAAAGTTGCCTTCTCTGATAACATTGAGATCAAGGAGTTTCGCTCCGAGGACGAGTCAAGAGGCATCAGCATCGTACGGAGTGTAGACGACACCGATGACGATAGCATATACGATAATGATGAGGTATTGGGTATCTCAAGCGAGTTCACAAGGCACCATAAAGATGATCTCGAACTAAAACACGAACACGAATCTACAGATGAAGATGGTTACAATCCGTCGTCGGGGGTTGATTCTGACCATGAATCAAATGTGAATCCTAGTGTGTTGAATCTTTTATCCAAACTAGCATAACACACGCTAAACTACGTTTACGAAGCGATGCCCATCTAATTCATCATATTAATTAACGATTAAATGTTGATTTGAGATGAAGGTTTACTTGCTCTTTCTAAATGAGAACCCATTATCTCTTGCATTCAGCTTATCCGTTATGGTTCTATCCTATGTACTATATGCATCTGGGAATCCGTTGCACCATCTTTGCAAAGCAACGGGTATGAAAATGTCGGCGTTGTGCTCCAGAGATCAACCCCAACCGGGAAATATCTTTATACAATTTGATGCCCTGTTCCAATTTTTCGGCAGTTGGAGGTGGCCGGTAACCTTCACGAGCGATGCAATTGATCACCTCAGAACTTGAGGGTAAATCTTTTTTGAAATAACTGCGTATTTCTGGTCCTACTGGTTTCAGCGTACTCACATAAAGTAAGTTGCGAGCTCGGGTACAAGCAACGTAAAAGAGCCTAGCTTTTTCCTCGTCGTGTCGTCCTTCGTTGTTCAAAAGAGAGGACCAAAACGAAGAATGTGCGTCCTTGACACCAGCTATGAAAACCACAGGAAATTCAAGTCCTTTTGCTGTGTGAACGGTGGAGATGTTGATCATATTTCGATCGAGTATGGGTGGTTCTTCGTTATAATTGCGCAAGAAATATTCGAGAAACAGAGTGGTGGTATCCATGTCGAGCATAAAGCTCTTATGGCATGCACAAAGGGACTTGTAAAAGCCAGCCAAGTTGTTTTCCAACTCGGTTTGAGTGCGAAAGTCTGCGTCAGCACCAGGTGATCTGTGCGTGGATTCAGGCTTGTTCAAGTAATCCAACAAATCAAGATCGCTTGTGATGGTGAGCAACGACTTGAGGATCAGTAATGGAGCCAATTCCGCAGCCACTTCTCTGGTTTTGTCTGTCCAGTCGAGAAGTTTCTTGGTTGCTTCCAAAAATGCCCTGTTTTCGGGTCCCTTGTACACATTCAAGATGCTGAACTTGCCTCGAGATTTTTCGCCTAGATTACCGAGTTCTTGGCGTAGGTAATCCTCCAATCTACCGCCCCAAACCTCGTTGTTCCAAGAGTTGCTCATGTGAAACAACTTGGATACTCTTCTAGAGTTTCCCGCCCGTCGATCAAGACGAGGAAGCAAGCATAAGAGAGCAAAGTTCAGGCCCATGCCACCATTGAGTAGAGATAACAAGTCGAGCAAAAGGTGCACTCTCGATTTGATCCACGATGACGACAGCGAAAACCGGTTACAGCTATAACCATAGTTTTGCAAGAGGGTGTGAGAGATTTCGTCCAATTCACGGTTTGCTCTGGTGAGGATAGCAAAGTCCGAGGGAACCAAGAGTCCTCCCAGAACGCAAATAAGACGAGTGATTTCCGACGCGATGAAATCGTGCTCTTCGCGAGACGATTTGTGCAACAGTAACACCGGTTTAATTCCTGGTGGCTTGAGAGATCGAATTGAGTTGGCGGTCAGAAGCCCAGCAGAAGAAAGACCCACTTTGCTAGCCACTTGGAGGACTTCTGGCGTGCAGCGAAACGACTCCCCGAGTGACAATTCTGTGACGTTCATGTTTAGATAGGTGCCAATATCATGCAATAGTTTGGGATCGGAACCCAAGAATTCGTAGATGGTTTGGTTTGGGTCTCCGGCAATGGTAAGATGTTTTTTGGCCGACACCAGACGACCTGCGGTGGGATAGGCGACTACCGCTTTGACCAAGCTCAACAATTGTGGATACATGTCTTGGAATTCGTCTACAATGACAATCTTGTAGTTGGTGAGCCTTGCGATGTTCCGAGTCAGATTCAACATTTCAAGCGCATTCACGATAAGATCGTTATATCGGATCATTTTGTTCGCTTTCAAGTAATCTAGCACCAGGCCAATGTACTCGGACGATACGTTATATTTTTTAGCCTGGTCTTCAATACTGGCGCCAGATTTCACCGCCTGAAGAATTTGTTCAAGCTTTGAAGGAGTAATAGATACGGCTTTGTGGTCCAAACCAGGTCTTGTCAGGAAGATTTTCGAGAAGCTGCGCCAAGAAAAATCGTCTACAAGTACTCGGTTGGAGAGAAACGTTGAGTTTTCATCGAGAAGCAAGCTGCAAAATGAGTGGAAAGTGAACACATCAGGATACGAATTTTTATCATCTTTGAAGAGGTCCTGTAAACTTTGACGGATAGAATTGACCGATCGGTTGGCCATACTCAACACCAAGATCTCCTTGGGATCGAATTGCGACGCCAAATTGGCAATTCGTCGCACTAGCGTGGAAGTCTTGCCTGAGCCAGGACCAGCGTTGACCACGAGAATCGAGTTTTCGTCGGCCGCAAAGCTGATAACTTTGTTCTGGGCATCCGTGAGAGTGTCTGTGCCAAGTTTGGAGTTTGTAGGTTGCTCCAAAGGTGGATTTTCACTGGCATTATTTTCGGCCATTTGATCCACACCAGCCTCAAGTCGCGAATTTTCATTATCAACATCAAAACGTGAATCTGAACCCCGTCGATATTGCCGCCTGTGTACACGATGCCGGGTCTCGAAACGTTGAAACAAGTCTTGGAGCTACGGCAGGACCCGCTGGCGGACTCCCAGAGCTCTGTCGAGGATATTCATCAAAATACACCAAAGTCGCAAAATCAGCTTCTTAAGTCGTATGTTTCAACTTCACAAGAACCCACATTGGCGCTCATTAGAGCACGTAAAACACAAGCCAGCTTTGAGTCCTGGTCCAATCTTTCTGCTGAAGATCTCTTGGAGCTTAGAGCTCGTTTCGACAACTACAAGCGAGAATTATCGTCGCAAATGGCCCAGTTGGCTCCCATAGAATCCATGTTATACGATTTTGGAGACGAATTGGGTCGCCTTTCCGGAAGTCTCAAGCTTCTCCAGCAACAACTGACGCAGCTCTCTTCCAATTTGATCCTGCAAAAGACAACCACCGAGCATTTGAACCCTATTATTTTGGACCTCATGGTTCCTCCAGCAACAGTCAAGTCTATCATTTCCAGCCCTGTTACTCCTGAATGGATAGAGAACATAAGAGTACTCAACGAGAAGCAGGCACTCGTGGAGAGCGTTACTTCAGGGAAAAGTGAATTGGCTTCTTTGTATGGAAGTTCAAAAGCGTTTCTGGACCTCGAACATGAGTTGAAATTGCTCACCGCCAAAACCGTGGAACGCATACGAGACTTTATGATTTCCAAAATCAAGCTGCTAAGGTCTCCTACCGCTTCGGCTTCGTCGCAGGCAGTGCAAAAAGATCTCCTTCAAGTCAAAGATGCATTCTTTTTTCTTCGTCAACACCATCCCGAACTAGCCAACGAGCTCCAATTGGCCTACATTTTCACTATGCGGTGGTACTACCGTACCCGGTTCGCCAAGTACTTGTATGCCATCGAAAAGTTGAACATCCACCATATTGATCTGACCACAGTTTTGGGCAGCTCGTCGTCCACCGCGGACGACAAAACTGATATTTTTGGTTTACGAAATTGGGTGGGAAAGAACTCATTACAGCCCCGAAGTATCACCACTCCTCCCAGAATGACCATGAACGAGTATCTCCTGTCTATCGACAAGCGAATACAAATCCTCGACGAGAGAAACGACCCGGAAAAAGCTGCTCGCGCTATACCCTCTCAAATAGCAGAAACCACCCCTTTTGTGTACTGGATCGAGTTCGTGTACCACCAGTGGTGTATCGCCTTGGTGGACAACATTGTGGTTGAGTATCTTTTCATGGTGGATTTTTTTTACCACGGCGATGAGAAATTCGAGCCACTTTCAACGTTGTATTCCAAAGGTGCAAAAGACGACGATTTGACTAAGGATTGGTCGCATTATATGCTTGACGACGTCTTCAATATGGGTGCTCAGTTTGTATCATGGCTCGTACAAAAGCAGCCGCTGGTTCTTCCAAGAAGTGTCGCTTCAACCTCCACCAGCCGAACCGGATTCACTGGTGCAACTCAGGGCACTTGCGACGCCTACGGAATCTTGTTGATGATCCGAATCACCCAAAGTGAGCAGTCGCTTCTCCATAACGAGTTCCACATACCTGTGGTGGACAACCACTTGAACTCGATTCTCTTGACACTTTGGCCCCACTTCACCAAAGTTGTCGACCTCAATTGTGAAGCCATGAAGGCTCTCAGTATGCGAGCGCTGAGCTACAAATCCACAGACTCGGCGTTGGCGCCTTTACCTTTGAGCCAGCAGTTTGCACACTTTTTGCTGGGGCTTTTGAAGTTGGCATCACCTCCCAACATGGAAGGAGATTTCCGAGGCGAACCATTATCGACCTCTATTAATAGACTCAAGAACGACTTTGAAAGCATCTTGACTCGCATCAGCAATCAGTTGTTTGCAGGCAAGCGCAAAGGAGCAGAGAAAGAGGTGTTTCTATTCAACAACTATTTCTTGGTGGTAAACATTCTCAAAAATGAAGTGGGTGTGGGAGAAAAGTTTAGTGAGCTTATCAATGAGCATGTTCAGCATTTTGAAATGTTGTGCAATGCATACAAGCAGCAATAAGTAGAATGCATGCTGTTCAGAAAACCAGTAAAAGTATATTGTAGAACTGTATCGAGAACCAGTGGAGAAGGCTAGTTGTGAGAAGACTAAGAGAGAAAATAGAACCTCATCTACATTCAGCTTCATCTTTATGTTCAGCTTGAAGCCACTTTCCAGCGCTTCATTATATTGTACAAATCTTTGCAAAAAGTCCACACAACTGCAAGTACGTCGATACTCCCTCAAGCACTCTCATATGCACTAAGCCCACTTCTTTGATTATGTCTAGTCTTTTCAGCTCGCTGATCCCGGGGAGAGTCTTGGCTACACGGAACGTCAGGGTGACAATATCGATGGCTGAATATCCCTTGTTCCACAAATCATCCAACAAACGTAAAGCAGTATCGATGTCTCCTTTTCCGTCATTTGAGCAGCAGCTATTGAGTATCTTCTTGATAACCAACGGATGAGGTTGGTCAACGATTTTGAACACATTTACATCGTCCACGAACCCAAAACCGGCCACTGTACTTTGCATGTTATTGATTGCTTGTCTCATATCACCCTCAGCAGTGAAGATTAATGCCTGTAATCCCTGGGAGTTGTACTTGACGTCCTCAGCCTTCGCTATTTCCAACAACCGCGATAACACCTGGTCATCGGCCAACTTGTTATATCTTAAAATGGCACATCTGGATTGCAAAGGTTCGATGATTTTGGACGATTGATTGCAAGCAAAGGCAAATCTTGTGGTGTTGGAGTATATTTCCATGGTACGCCTCAATGCCTGCTGGGCTCCTGGAGTCATGGAATCTGCTTCATCAAGAATGATGATTTTGTGGCGGCCGGGAGGAAGCAGAATTTTGGTTTGCGCAAATTGTTTGATTTTGTTTCGAACAACATCGATTCCTCGGTCATCAGAGGCATTCAATTCCAACGTGGCTTGGTCGTACATCGTCTTACCGAGTAATTCGTACGCTAGACAGTGTATAGATGTGGTTTTGCCAATTCCAGGAAGGCCAGAAATGATCATATGGGGCATATTTCCATCCTGAGCTATGAGCTTAAGACGTTCTACGGTCTCCTCGTTTCCAACTATGTCATCCAACTTGTGTGGACGGTACTTTTCCACCCATGGGAGTTCCAAAGAAAGTGCTAGGTTTGGCATGAATGAAGAGATGAAAATACGCGCGCGCGGTGATTCAAGTGAATCTTATATTACGAGACTGAAAATGAGAATAATTTAAAGTGAGAATGAGGATAGATCAAAACTAGGAATGAGAATAAATTAGAAGTCTGAAAAAAGGATGAATTAAGGTCTAGATTCTTAATCGAAGACTGTTTCGTTATATTACGAGGCTCTTGTGCACTTTTATGAAAATTAGTTTATCATAATATCGTTTCTGTGTCTCAATCATGATTTCATACCTGAGAAGATTTGCCATTTTTTAATGGTGAGCTTTCCTTGCTGTGGCAGAAATCTGCCGCTTGTCTATTGTGTCTTCAGGCTTTCATTCCATTATTGCTTCCTTCTCTTTTCCATCACCTTTCTTCTTTCTTCGTCACATCATCTTCATCACTTTTCTTCTTCGTCACCTTTCTCTTCTTCTGGTTATTTTTCTTTGCCTGAACCGGCGCAGACGTAGCCAAGACCTTAGCCAAAGGAGGTGCGAAATAGCTGCTGGCCGTGCCCGTCAAGTACCCTTCGAGCCAAGGGACTTCGACATCCAGAATGTTTGAGTCAACCAATTCGTACAAATGCGAAGCCAGGCTCAAATTGGCCCTTATTCCTATTATACTAACGTTTTCCAACTTCAAAGCTGACGACAATTTCGCCATACTTCCTTTTGGAAGCTGAACTAGTTTTACTCTTCTACCTTCTGACCATGACGCTGTATACGATAGAACTGGAAACGGGCTGAGAAGAAGTGCCAGAGAAATGTCGAACTTTGCCACAAACACATACTGGATATACTTTGGTGGAGGATCGGAATTTTCCGCTTTTATTCGTGATTTTCGACCCTGTTGAGCTTGATCTTCAAGAGCCTTTACGGTACTGTTAAACCCAACGGTGATATCTTTCTGTATCGAAGGCTGTTCTAGAGAAACAGAAGAATCCAGTTTTGAACCATTGACCTTTTGGAGCTTTTTGGCCTCGTTATATCGTCCGATCGGAGTGAGCAAATGCTGGAGAAGGTCCACCAACGATGTCCCTATTTCCGGTTCTACAAACGGCCATACGTTTGACTGTGTAAGCGGGTTGTCGAGGACTGGTTTAAACACCTGCTTTCTCTTCTTTTCCGACTCTTTGAGCGAATTGGCGCCGCTCTTCTTGAGACCTGACATGAACTGAAATGATCAATCTCATCGCATTTCGCGACTATCTACAGGTTACCAACATCGCAGTGCATTTATCAATTATACAAGTATTTTACTGTTTTTTGTCCTTGTCGTCATTCTGGTCTGGGGAATACAGCGGCGAACGAGGCGAGTATTGTGGTGAGTTTGGTGAGTACTGGGGTGACGTGGGTGAGTAGGCTGGGGAAGTAGGTGAGTACTGTGGGGAAGTTGGTGAGTAACTGGGCGACGTTTGGCGAGTAACTTGGCGAAGTTGGTGAGTAGGATGGAGATGTAGGACTGTAACTTGGCGAGGTAGGCGAGTACAGTGGTGAGGTTGGTGAGTAACTTGGTGAAGTTGGCGAGTAGCTTGGAGAAGTTGGGCTGTAACTTGGCGAAAGTAGGTGAGTAGGATGGTGAGGTTGGTGAGTAACTTGGCGAAGTAGGACTGTAACTTGGCGAAGTAGGACTGTAACTTGGTGAAGTTGGACTGTAACTTGGCGAAGTAGGTGAGTAGCTTGGAGAAGTTGGTGAATAACTTGGAGAAGTTGGGGAGTAACTTGGCGAAGTTGGTGAATAACTTGGCGACGTGGGACTGTAACTTGGCGAAGTTGGACTGTAGCTTGGGGAGGTAGGACTGTAACTTGGAGAGGTAGGACTGTAACTTGGCGACGTTGGTGAATAGGTTGGCGACGTGACACCATAGCCAGGAGAGGCACCACCATAAGCTGGCGACGTAGCTCCATAAGCGAATGGTGAAGTTGGTGAAGGTGAACCTGGTTGTCCGCCATAAGCAGTTAAAGCACCCGCACCATCGGATACAGGGGCTGTATGAATTGGTGAAAAACCTGCTCCCTCTTCGAATTGGATCTTGTCGTCTTCCATATCATATTCTCTGTATGGTGTAGCACCTCCATCGTCAGCATAAGCTCCAGCTCCTTCCGCGGCACCCACTGGAACACTCATGTTCGATGGAGATGATTGCAAGATCTTGTCATCCACCATCACATCGAATGCGCCGGTTCCTAACGGTGCCAATTGTCCAAGAACCACATTCTCAGAGATACCATGACAGTCGTCGAGTTCTGCAGCTGCACCAGCTTCAAGCAAGATTTCCACTGTCTCTTCAAACGAACAACGCATCAAAGCGCCGGTATCGGCTCTATTGATACCATGTCTTGTAATAGCCATCAAGTGTCCTCTTGCAGTCATCACATCCACCAAAAGAGCCATATGACGGTAGTTCACATACGAACCATCAAAGGCAATGACGTTAAGAATTTCCTTGAACAAGGCAGATCTGGTAGCCTCAATACCCAAAACTGATAAAATTTCAATAAAGTTATTGGAATAGGTTCTCTTCGCATCTACTCCAGGTACTGCCATAACATCTGCCAAGTTCACACCATCTGTTTCAAGCACCCACTCTTGTCCCTGCTTGAATTCACCTGTCTCATCTGGTAAACTGAGTTTGTGTTGCATCATGAATACTCTAGTAATGCCCTGAATACCACGCAATGAGATGGACTCCAACATGTGTGCTTCAATCCGCTTCAAAATTTGATCTTCTTCGGCGTCAACGTCCTCATCCAAGGACTTTGGATCACGAACAACACGACAACGAATAATCAACTTGTCAGCGGTATCATCAGACCAAATCACAAACAAGTCTTCACCAAAGTTCTGCGAGATCTTTTCAGCGACTTGGGCCATTGTCAATTGCTTGTCCAACATCTTGGCTCTGTCCAACTCAAGACGCAACAACCAAGGTGATTGCTTCTCGATAGACTCTTCAACCTTCTCATCGGGAATGGCGAAATAAGCTTCGACAGTGTCGTAATCCTCCTCGAGAACAGTGCTTCGAGGATCTGGATCATAGAAAATCTCCGTGGATGCAGTAACATTCTTCAAAGTGGTATGTTCAATAGCAGATTGAACCACCTTAGCCTTCTCGATGTCTGCAGCTATGTCCTTTTCCAAATACACCGTAAGCGCGGGGGTCTTAATGTTCTTGGCCACATTAAGAATCTCCTTCAAACGAGGGACACCCAACGTAACGTTCTTAGAAGAAACACCAGCATAATGGAAAGTGTTCAACGTCATTTGAGTGGCAGGTTCTCCAATAGACTGGGCAGCAATGACTCCCACCATCTCTCCGGGGTGTACAAGAGACTTTTGGAATTGGGTCTCGATCTCACCCATGGCCCACTCGAAAGACATACGGTTCAATCTGAACTCCTCTATAACTCTTCTCGTGGCAAGTCTTGATCTTACAAGACATTGGAAAAGAAGGGTAGCATTTTCCTGCGATTCCTTGACCAAAGGTGAGTCACCTCTGAGGACAAGCAATTTTTTGCAAAGTTCCTTGACACCCTCAACTATCTCTTCCAATCTCAAATCGGACGCTTTATGACGGCCGCCATGGAAAAGTTGTTGTGCGTTCTGGATTATACGACGCAAGTTCACAGGCAATGGCCATGTATAGTCACCGTTAGTGAAACAGACTTCCCGCAAGTAACGACGGTCATTGCAAAGCTGCTCATATTCCTCATCAAGAACTCTTTGCAAATTCACGTCACCTCTGACCTCTTTTCCTGACTCTAACAAAGAATCACGGATGCACTTTTCAGGGTCTAAAAGGTCAACTCTGTATCTGCGTTCGAAGGATTCGTCGGTTCCAGGAATAACGTCCACCGATTGAGACTCCACTTGAGTTCCATCAACACCGTCCTCTCCATAAACGAATTGAATGATATCACCCAAGGAGTTTCTCGTTGTACCGTCGTAATGCACCATGATGTCCTCCAATGCCTTGACCAATCTACGTTGAATGTATCCGGTTTCGGCAGTCTTGACGGCAGTATCGATAAGACCTTCTCTACCAGCCATAGCGTGGAAGAAGAATTCTTGGGGAGTCAAACCACGCAAGTACGAGTTTTCAACGAATCCCTTTGATTCAGGAGAATAATCGTCCTTGGTGAAATGAGGCAAAGACCTGTCGGCAAAACCGAAAGGAATACGTTTACCTTCAACGATTTGTTGACCCACACATGCAGACATTTGTGAAATATTGATGAACGAACCTTTCGATCCCGAAACCACCATCTGCTTCACATTGTTCAAGTCCTTCAAATTCATTT